>NC_142530.1:6962500-7055000 GCF_964205215.1 Stylophora pistillata
ACTTGCAAACTAAACTCATTTTCACTAGAATGGTTGAGCACCAGGCCTCGTTTTGAAAATGAGGCCAAGGGTAATTCGGAAATGGACTATAGGGGAATCCTTCTTTACAATATTTGCCTCATTAGCATAAGCAATTCAGTTTCTGATGGAGCTAAAAATAAATCAGTTCTAAATATCGAAAGGTCAAAGTACGATTAACTCGGCCAATGAATACGAGCCTGATGCATTGAATACTTTTTGTGCAACACGGGTTTAAAAACTCAAAATTTTACATAGAATGTATGAGCTCATTAGCGCTTTTGCCACCCAGAAATTTTGCAGTTTTTGATGGACTATTTCTCCTTGAATATTACACCCAAAGAGCTAAAAATTTCCCCATGTACTAAGGTTTTCTAGCTCTTTAGCTGCCTGAAGTCAATTTGTATCTAACATGCTTCCTTCTTTGCGCAAAGCCGTATGCAAATGAGCAAAAATGTAAACAACGACGTCAGCATGAATCCGCCTATACATCAAACTGTGACACCTTCATACGTGGTTCTTAAGTCTCGGAACTAATCACGGAGGAAATCCATGCTAGCTAGTAAGGACAATCGACCTACTAGATCTTAATAACTTGTTGAATTGTTCATCTTTTCCTAGGGCCCAGGCACGCGACGGTCTCACACGGCTGTGATTCACGAGAGTTCAATGTTCGTATTTGGTGGTTACATTGACATGAGAGGTGCCAGTGATGAACTCTGGCAATACGAATTAGGTGGGGGTTCAATTTAGGGTTCAAAATAGCCAGCTTTTGTCTTTTAAAGACTCACGTTGCCCTCTTAGCCTGTAGAAAAGATGATAATTTGTGCGGTTTTCAAGCGAAGAAGTGCAAGAGATCAATTTGCGATAGCCCTGGACTCTTTCTTTTCAAAATCAGGCTTGGATTAAAACAGGTTTTCATTTGCACCCTTGCCTTCATCTGAGTCGAAGTCTTGTTCTATTGAATCAGAGCGGCGCATGATGTACCGTGAAATTTTCACGTTTATTACTATGTTAAACTCAACCTGAAGGAATTCGTCAGAATTTACAATAAATAGCTCTCATTTTTCGCATCACGCGAAGATTTTTTCCCATTGTGATAAAAGCTGTGGTAAGCTGCCCGTTTCTGATGATCCTAAAAGTGTGATTTGATTTACTCAGATACTGCGAGATGGATAAGGGTCAAATGGAAAGGAGAGGGACCAAGCCCTCGTTACAGTCACTCAGCGGCTGTGGGAGCCGGTGGTATGTGGGTGTATGGGGGCTTGGAGGGTCTACAGTCCAGGAACGACCTGTGGCGATGGAGCTTTGGTATGAATATTGACTTACAGAAATGTCGTTAAGTTTAGTTTCCACTTAAGAACTGGTGACAAAGACCGTAAGAGAGTTAAAATACTTCAACCTAACTGGGTATAAGCACAGTATATTTCCAAGTTGTAATAGTGGAAAAAATTGAAAGAAGACTTGCTACATTTGTAGGTGATTTAGAACGTCAATAGTTGCATGCATTAATAATCATTCTTCAGTTCACTATCGAAAAAGCCTTACGGACGAGTAGTATGTCGGAGGACCTGGAAGCGACCGAGACTTCAGTTACTGTACCGTACTGGCGAATATTGACCCTCAACAGTTTTTGTACGGTCCTAGCTGCCTTCAGTCTGTACTACTACGACCTCGGGCCAATATTCTCCAGGGTTAGGGTTAACGTTAGGGTTAGAAGGAAATACGGATAATGTTTAATGGTAAAAAACGATTTTTGTTTCATTTAAGTGAGTCATTCTTGGACGCGGATGAAGAGCCGAGGAGGTCCGCCGGCTTTGTTTGGTCACTCTGCAATTAAGGTAACTTCCACTCTTGTAATTGTTTTGTATAAACTTCGTTTTGTTGAACACCATTTTCGGATGAAAATTTTTCTGTGACTGTTCAGACCATAGGGTAGCCTGCCCGGGTTTTTGGGCTCAAATACGCAGAGAGTAACTGCAACAGGCTGAGTATGGAAAGATATATTTTATTTTATTTTTGTCTTATTGCGCCAGGTTGGAGAAGGCATGTTGATATTTGGAGGTGAAACTACCGATGGGGCTTTGCAGAATACAATATGGCGGTTTGATTTGGGTAAGGGCCAGCAACTTAACTCCACATTTTATGCTTTCTTTATTTCAAACCATTTTAGCTTAATTTAGAAGAAAACGAATCCAAGTCTTCCCACTCTTTTGGAATTTTTGTGTCGTACAAAATTTTATTAAGGGAACCTATAGGGGTGAAACTTATTGTCGTTGAATAAAGTGAAATATTTCGTTGATGAAAGTGGGAAGTACAATAAAAGTGTACGGGTAGCTACCGAAGATTACCGTATTTATTTGATTTAACAACCAGCGCCCAGCTTAGAATAAGCGCCCACACAACCCTCCACCAGTATTGTTTTGTTTCAAAATAAACTTACTACTTACTGAAATTGGTGAAAATTTTGTGAACGGCCACCTTGAAAAACTTCCCTTTTACTTCCTTTCTGTATTGCATTTTTCTTCTGTTAAAGCTGATTTATGGGCCGGGCCGGTCATAATATATCGCTTAAGGGAGGGGAGGGTTATGTCATGATAAAATTTACCTGATCTCCTTAAGGCTCTTTAGTATTCTAATCACCCCAACTTATTGACAGTCAAATCTCTATGGTTCCCCCTTTATGCTCTGTTAGCGACGACTGACCCCCTCCCTCCGCTCCCCTTGAAAACTATGTGATTCCCCCCAAAATCCTCCAAACCTCCTCCTCCTGCGCCAGGTAATAGATAATGACTGGTCCCTTACCCATCCTTTTCAGGTGCCCGCACGTGGAGCACGGTCCGTCCACGCGGTGACATATCGCCACCCGTCCGTAGCTGTTTCTCAGTAGGAGTAGTTTCTTCGTCCGCTTTTCATTCCATTCGACCGTCCACGGCTCACTCTGCCCCTCCCTGCACCCCTATGTCTTCAGGCTTCCTTGGAGAAGAGAGACTGAACAGTAAACCGACGACTACCAGGCCGGAGTCCTGGTGTGAATCTGTTGCCCGGTGGGACATGTCTTCAGCATCACTGGGTTCTCTTGATTCCACGGCGCCGTTCTACAATTCTGTTTTAAGCGTCGGCGACAATAAACGCAGTCAACCTCGACCGGCGTCCATGTTTAGTTCAGAGGTGTACGAGAATTCAAGAGGAATGACTCTTTCGGATGATTCTCTTCATCCAAATCCAAATCAAAATACTGCACAAAAAGATCATCAGCTTAAAGCACAGACTCTCCCAGCACAGGGAGTCACTTCAGGCAAAAAAAGCCGAGTGTACAGTCAAGAACTTTTGAACGTCAATTCTCCAGTGAGCGCAGATTTAAGGAGAAATGTAAGTCGTCCTTTTGCCTGTGTATTGGTTCTTGGTGGCAAGACGCGCACACAGGCGGATTTGGGAAAAAGCATCGACATATGGCGGTGTGATATCGATCCAGGTATGACCTTATTTTGGATAAAATGCGTATTTGTGTCGTTCAAAGCATATATTTTAGGTTTTCCTAGTGGAAGTTATCAACAAGATTTATTCAGAGCGTATTGCAACACGCTAATGGTTTTGCATTTTCCATAGTTTTGGCAACGTCTTTTAAAAGGTGCTGAACGTATTGCAAGTGTGAAGTTTCTAGTGCTGTCATATACCAACTTTCTTTTGAAGGCCTGTAAACTTTTATACGTAACTTTTAGATGATACTTCTTTTTTTTCACCGTGTGTGAAAGTCTTAATCATTTACTATATGGCCCATCAAAATAGTGAATACTTAATCACACAACAAAGGTTCTAAAGTTAGCCTAGAACTTTACTTGGCAACCACGGCGGCCAGCACATTTCGCGGGCTCAACACTCGAGGGTTTAGGAAGCTGTGTTTTAAACTTTAAGTTTTGGAATAAACCCTACCCTCCGTCCCTGAGCACTCGATGTCACTAGATTGATAGCCTCGTTCATACATGAACTTTGATTTTTAATTTTCAGAGATTCTCGTCTCTTTTTTGTTTTCTTCAATTACGATTAAAATTTGAGAAAATGAAATACGATTTCTTGAAAAAGTGCAGCTCCAACTTTCAGCTAACGGCAGTTACTTTTAATTAACTTTTAGAGAAGAGACACCGGACAGAGCGAGTGGAAAAGATCACTGTGTCTGGCAGTAGTCACATGACCACGCCCACACCTCCCTATTCTCAGTTGGAGGAACATGATGACGTAGACACTGAATCAGTGGGAAGCGATTTGGTCCTAGCAGACTTGTCTGATAGCGATACGCGCAGTGTTGATTTTCTATTGGATGATTTCCGCTTGGACGTGTCGCATGGTGTTCCGAAAGTGTCTGTGTGAATCAGTGACGTCACAGAAATAACTCAATTTCAGACATTATCGTTCCCATGACCTCTCTTCCTCTCTCTCTCTCTCCCTTATCTGCTTACCTTTGTGAAAATCCTCTCAACCTCGTACGTAATTTTCCCGTTCCCACTCCCCACTCTCTCCCTTGAGAAATGTGAAGGTTGAGATCCTCTCCCCAGCTCAACATGACGGTGGAAAAAAGAGTGAGATCTGGTGCCGAGACTGTACTTAAAAATGCCGCTTGGTCTGTGTTCAACAATAGCCGCTTGGACTTAAAAAAAAAAAAAAAAAAAAAGCTAGTTACGTCATGAGCTATGAAAAATCCCATTCGTTCTTAGTGTGTTTTGGGAACGTGTTGGGTATGGATAATTTTCTTCCGTGATTCACTGCCGTTTCATCGTTTTCATCTTTATCGGCTGGTTTCCGACTGTTTTGTTCCATCGGCTTGCAGCTGAAGAGGACTAAAAGTGCTGGCGCGTTAGAAAAGTGCGAAATGAAGTATTTTAAAGATAATTGAATTGTTGATATTGGATGTAATGATCGAATTCGAAGCCCGCTGTTCAAGAATATGTAAAGTCGAATTTAAAGATGCTCAAAATCATGTATTTAATAGAAGTTATAATTACCATTCTGTGAATACAAAAAGAATAAGATATTTGCTAATCAGACAAAGATTTGTAAGTTTTGTGTGAATAGTAAATAACCATCCTTTAATATGCGACCCTGAGTATTCCTTATTTCATTTTTATTCGTGATATTTACTTGGTCAAGTTACCCAATTTTTAGTTCGATTTTTAGAGCAGCGAGCTTTGATAACAAGGTCAAGTTCATCAAGTCGAAGTTTAATGCTCAAACAAAACAAAGGTAATCGCAACGGCCAATCAGTGTGAAAGTTGACACCGTCATTGGCCAATGAGAATTTAATGTAAAGACGACCTACTCAAAACGCGAGTTACCGAATAGTGATAGCTTAACGATGGAACAGTCACGGAGTGGCTCGAGTTTTCAAGCACAATTAATTCGCGAACATGGTTGTTACAGGTCAGGTAAAAGTGAGGGAAAAATACATTTAGAACATAGGTAACAGAGCCGCGCAATCAAATTCAGTATACGTAAGCGTGCTCAAAATCCCGATAGTGCACCCTGATAGCGTGAGCAAATCGCTTCGCCAGAAATTATTTTCTTCGCGCGAGCGGCCATTGTTAGCGCGGAGAAAAATAATATATTTCGCGACAATAATAGATACAAAAAGAGACTCGGCCTATACTAGTCCCAAAACGAAGACAATTTTTCGAACTTTTCCCTTGCATGGGCTAGAGTTCTTAAATGAGGCAGAAAAAGAGAAAAACAACGGAAAAGGAGACTCGGCATCAGCGCCGTCACGATTCGCTTCAATTGATATTGTTGTCCGTTTTTCGCGTCGGATTTTATGCACAATTCCACCGGCTACGTTCTAAAACAGTTGGTTTTAAAACAGTTGGTTCATGCTTCAGTTTCAGCTGTGCACTATCGAGTTATGGAGCACTCGGGAAGTTTGGAGAGCACTCAAAAAGCTAGAGTTGCCCTCGGCTATCGCCTCGGGCAACTCTTACGCTTCTTTCGTGCTCTCCAAACTTCCGCGTGCTCCATAACTCGATAGTGCACGCTAAAGCATGAACCGATTGTTCATTTTTTCAAGGTCAGGGAAAAGTCAGGGAGTTTCAATTTAATGTGAAGTCATTCAACTTTTCTTGACCTTCTTTATGATGAAGCATGAAGACAGTTTCCTTTCCCTTTCCCTTTGCAGTGCAAGTTCAAGTTGGTTTGTGAATGAAATCATGCATTGTTTGTTTTTCCATTTCCATTATATTCTAAAATTATGTATTCTTTCATGGTCATGAAAGGTCTCGGATTGGTAGACATCGTCAATGAGATGGAACGTCAAGCTAATGTTGTTGTTTGGCAAGGAAGGCCAAGAAATGTACAAATTTTTAACAATGTACCTGCTGAGCTAATACTCACTGCCGTTGTGTCATGGTTTGCTTAAGGTCCTAAGTATCATCTCGTGTTCACTGTATGAATCTTCGTGAAGGCATAAATTCATGTTTTAGGGGAGAGGATGGTCAGCTCAATTGGTAGAGCGCCGGACTGTTGTGCGGAAGGTCGAGGGTTCAAGCCCTGGCCGGACCAATTAGGGTCTTTAAATAACTGAGGAGAATTTGCTACTTTTCTTTATAACATAACCAAAGTAAAGCGCGCGCTCTGATTGGTCAATTTAGCGTCCCCCATTTGCCCATGGGTGTACGCTGCTGACGTGAGCAAATGCAAAGACTATTTTTACGCGCGCGCTTGTTTTTTCTGGTCGCGTAAGATTTGTTAAATAAAAGGGAACTCTTTAGCTACAATGTGTCAATGTTATGTTATAAAACAAATGGTAAACACCACAGCGTACACTATTGAGTTATGGATACACTTGGGAGGTTTGCTAAGCACTCAAGAAGCTAGAGTCGCTCTCGGCTATCGCCTCGAGCGACTCTTACGCTTCTTTCGTGCTTAGCAACCTCCCGCGTGCATCCATAACTCAATAGTGTACGCTGTGGTGTTTACCATTTGTTAAATAGAATATCAAGAAATGGATAGATATTCTAGGCTTCTCGGATAAGAACGAATAAACCGTACGCCGTCTCCTGCAGGGTTAGGGGGTAGGAGACGTTAATTTCCCACGCACGAGATTACTGTGTGGTGGATGTTCTCCTCACTTAAACCAGCTAAGTTGCTGAACTGGGCTACCCTGTATAAATTTACATACATACAAATAGGATGGTTGTGAAGAGAAGACAGAAATTTTAAAATTGTCTGGGTATTTACCATCCTACCACTGTGGCAATCATGAAATAAAGTGAAACTTAAGCAATTCCAATTTACTTTCGACAATTAGTTGAAAATTGTTCTGGACTGACGGGAACCCCGACGCGAAATATTGTGACTGTTCGCGATGATTTGGAGCTAAACGCTGCTCTGATATATATTATGCTGAAATTGAATACAAATAAATTTATCTTTTAATCGACGGGGAAGCCATCCAAAAGTATTCAAGTCTCTCTAAACCAGGCGGCGACTAAACGAGAACAAGGCAAAACAACACATTTGATTGGTAGAACAATAACTGAGTACGTGCTCTTTAAAGCTTTGTACATTTCCAAGCTGTCCTCTGTAAAACAATAGGGAGCTTAAGCAACCACGACGACGAACGGAGGACGACGACCGGAAGTAGCGAGAACGTCGCTGCGCAAGCGCGAACCATGAATTCAGTCGTCGTCTTATCGTCGACGACTTGAGAAGGACCTGTTTCACGTCGTCGTGAACTTCTGAACTTCAAAGCAGTTTTTCTCATCAAAAGATGCGGCTTTATAGTCGTTTTTTTGACAGTCTATGGCCGGTTAGAGTTTGTATTCGCTTCTTCGGTTGATTTAAACCTCCCTGTTCAGTTTTCTACACAAATAAAATTCGAAAACCCACTAACTCATTTTCCATCCTCTGCAAAACAGATGTCAAGTCAAGCGGTGAAAGCGACCACGTTAGGTTTAAATTTATTTGAGTATATTTTATGAAAGAGTGCTGTTTATCATTTTTATTGAATGAAAAGGTTTAAATGGCAGTGCAATACACCTCTGCGTTCGGTCAAAAGCTGTGTGTATGGAACTGCCGGTTTATTGCTACTAAAACATTTTGTGTGTTGCTGTTCTTCCGTCGAGACGCTTTAAACAGCAAAGAATTCTTCAAATCGGTGTGTCAACAAGACTTTGAATACCCCTCAGGTTTTGCGAATCTATTTTCGAAATGTTTGATAAAGATCTAGATTTACAGCCATAAAAATTATTCCGACAAAATCACACGGGAAAAAATAGTATTCTTGTGTGAAGCGCGACGACTGATCTGTGCCGATCGCTAGCTAACATTGATTAAATTGACAGACTTGCGTCGCTTGCTCGCCAAAGGAAGGAGCATCAAAGGTAGAACAAATCAAGCTAAAGCATGTTGAAAATCAGGCAAGGCTTGGGAAAAATAGGTTTGTTTATACCAGCAACACTTAGAACTGAATTTAAATCTCAAATAACTTCCGTAAAATTTACATTTTAAACTTTTATCATGCGTAAATTATTGTAAATAAAGCTAAAGCTTAATAATTCCTTGGACTTTTGATGTTCAAGAATTGAATAACCTACTCTCGAACTTCCGATAGAGGTGTAAATTTGATCCATGACTGAGAAGAAGGTTTTGGAGGTCTCTGAACGATGTCATTTCTTAAACTGACGAAGCAAGAATAAACAAGATTTTAGATGTCGTCGTCCTTGAGCAACTTCACTGCTTAAGTTTCATTTTCCCGCTAAAGACGACGTCCTCGTTCCAGACCCTCCGTGATTACTTGACGTCGTCGTCGTCCCTTTCGTCGTAGTTGCTTAAGCTCCCTAATAACGTAAAATTACCAAAACTTGCGTGGTCAGAGTTAGGGATCCTCGACGGAGTGAAGTATTTACGTTCGATTTTAGAACTCAGAGATATTCACATTTGTTAAGCTGAAGTTGTGGTATGGCGCCGTTTGAAACAGTAAAAAATATTTAAATTCATTCTTTAATTTGACGTTTTCCTCGGCGTTACCAAGATCTCATAAGTAATTCCCCTTACCGTCTGCCATACTAGTCTTGATGTAGTTTGGAGAGTTTGACATTGAATCAACTAAAAATTTTCCTTTACTACCATCACTGTCTGCTGGCTTGTCTAGATATTATGTGGGGAAATACTCTCTTTATCACACACGAGATACGAACTTTGAATAACAAAATAACAGACGAACCTTATACTGCATGACAAATATCATATTAATGACATAAATGACACGAAACAACGATTTGGCAAGGTGTTCAGTTTTATTATTTTCCCTTTCACGTCAAGGTTTCCAATTGTCTTCGAAATTGATCCAAAAAAACCGATGAACTCTTAAAAGTGTCCAATTCAATTCCTGCGCTAAAATCCTTTAAGTTAAAAAGGGGGAGTGAGTTAACCCTTTTTACCCAAACATCAGTTTGCATATTCTCCATACTGTTCTATATACATTTCCTAAGGTGCTGACAAAGAGAATTGGTTTATCAATCAAGAGCTTCCTTAGTTGCTGATCGTTTCTTATATTCTCATGGCCTTAATATGACATTCCAGGGTGATATTGTCAGAAGAACTTAGATACCAGTCCCTCTTAGGGGTCAAAGGTTAATCTCGATTGAATCAGAACAAATAAAAGTCACATAAAAATATCAAATCAATTTCCTTGGGAAACTAAAAAGACTCTCTTTTTTCATTTATAACAGTAGGGAAGAATTGGCTTCTAGCTTATGATCATGATAGGTAATTTGTTTCCCTGTACACGTTACATGTGATGCATGTATATGTCATGTCGATGCGTTTTCTCTATTGCGTGTGCTGGTACAGTTGTAGACACTCCTCACTCCAAGATCGAGGAGTTAATTGATCCAGAAATGATTTCTAAGAAGAGAAAAATGAAAAAGCCATAAGTGTTTTGATGTCCTCATCCAACCAAAAACAGTCCCCCTTCTAAGCCGCTAGGGCCAGATAAATTATACTGCCATAAATTTGGGCACAATGCTTTAGTCAGAACATCGGGCACAGTGCCAGCGTAATGACCACACTTCTTGAAAAAATCCCTTTCAGGTACAGCTGCAGTTCAACAAGGGATAAATTCCGTAGCGTGAGTGCTGTCCCTGCTTTTCTTGTTTAAGTTTGGTAAGCCTTTTATTCTGAGCAAGTTTTACCTTTTGGTGGTAGGCCGGAATTAAGGGGGGGGGGGGAAGGGCCTTTTAATTGCTTTTATTTTAAATTAATAAATTCAGCATAATTAAAATTTGAGCATAATTTTCGGCATGTAGTCATGTTTTCAGGGGCGCCACTCAAAAGTATAACGCTCAAATCGTCGAACATAATTTATCTAACGCTACCTCTCACCTGGAGAGACCAAAATAAATTGTGGGTGCGGTAACTTTTGGCTACTTACACTCTTACTGGGGCAGTTTCGGTGGGCAAACCATTCTTGACTGTACAAGCACATTAACAGCCCATTACCGAGGATCAGCGTGATCCACATAAACACGTTCCAAGCCTGAGATATGTTCTCAACATGTTTCTTTGGTTTCAAGAACACAAAGGACACTGAAATTGAAAGAAGAATGGGAAAACGATATTATTAACCAAGATCATCATAAATCATGGTCATTTTCACATAAATTGTAACTTTCAGAGTCCCACGTAACAAGAGAAGGATTTTAAACACGAAGGCGCCCTATATAAGGAAGTCCTCCCTGGGAAGACCTAGGCTCATTTGTCACTCACCATTGACGTGTGCGGGTCAAATGTAAATGCTGGTAGATGAACAAAAGGAGCTAATGAGAGCTAACGTGCGAACCACCTACTTCGATCTCAAATTTACCGCCATAAATGAAGACAGTTTCCATTGGAGAAAGGAAATACAAATCTCAAAAATTCTTGTATTGTGATGAAGACATAAAACAATTTTGAGGAATGCGCCCGTTGTTCACTGCTTTGGAGTAGCTGTAGCTCAAGCTGACTTGACTCTAAGAGTTCTACATCATACGACGGTTGATTGACAAATGGTCCAGTGGGACCTAAGGCTCCTTTTCAAAGCGCGCCTTCGTGTTTATCACTGCTACTTCAAGAAGTCTGACGAAGGACGCTTAAACCTTAACCTAATGTTTGACCTGTTTTTTTTTTTTTTTTTGGTTTAATCAACTGAGTTGACAATGCAAATTGCATGGCCACTGTAAAGAGTTTCTTAAGATGAAGTTTTGAGCGCTAGTTAATCGTCAGAGTGAAATCAAACGAGGGGCTGGCGCTCAAAACGTCAGCCTTCAAACTTGACGGCGTCCAATTTACGTGAACGACTCAGTTGATAAAACCAAATTACCTTAAAATACCCCCTACCGACGCAGCACTACAGTTTTTTTAGAAAGTTACCCCCTTTATTCCAATATGAGACGTGGCGCGCAGGTAAATACGTAATTCGTCAAGGTTCAGGACACAGGCGACAGTCGACAGCCGGTGAGTTGTCAGGGGAGCTGTTAAAGCTTCGAATTGATCGGCTCAAAATGGTAAGCAAATATTGCATCTTAACTACGTCCTCAAGGCGTCTCGAGCATTGATTTCATTCCCCCAAGTGAATATAAGTCATAAAAAAAAACAACAACTGACGACTTACATCCAATGCCACCAAACATGAAGAGGAGAATCGGAAAGAAGAAGCGAAAAGCGAACATTAACACGTATTCGTGAACAATGGCGGACAACACAAACACGGTCACCGTTGCCACTTGACGGTTTTTAACAAGCTGAGGGAAACAAACAAAAAAAAAACACAATCTCTTAGCTGGAGCCAAGTTAATATCAACATCAAATTTCTTGAACACACAACTTGAGTGGGAAGTGCACCCAGGGCAATACACAACAATTGAGAACAAATGATGCTGAAGGTGATTTGAGGACGATAGCATCGTATTAGGTATTTTCGCTGAAATTGAAACATATTGACTGAATAGACTACAGACAAGTTATTCTCTAGTTGTTTTTTGCGTTGTCGATATCCCAGTCACTCGGACAATCCTCACAGCGGTGAAACGTCGGGCATGTGCAAATGGATTATTCAGCGCACGCAAAATATAGGGAAAAAATTTAAAAAGTTTGTGGAAATAAAAGAAAGCAAAACCTGGAAAAGGAAAACTTGAGATACGTCTTACACTAAATTTATTCAGTTAAGGAGTTTTCCACTGATTTATCGCTTTGTTTTGAACTTAGCCATAAAATTCAAACGTTTTCCAAACACCATGTTACTGGTGCAGTTTATTTTCATTTGTTGTTATTAGTCATGTGACGCATGAAGCTGCCTCATTGCGGTTTCAACGCTTGCACATGCGCGGCAGATGATTTACCGCTGCGTTGACCAATAGCACCACAAAATCAACTCTGTCCAATTACTTTTTATAACACTGTAATTACTGACGCTACTCACAATTAGAACATCCCTGTAGATGTACGCGTACAGCCAATCGTGCACTACAACATTCCACGTGCGGTAGTAGTCAGCGTACGAAGTTGCGTTCCACCAATCCTGTTGTAAAAACACGACAGGGAGACATGTTGTTACGCCTTATGTTAATTAACTTTCCAGCAGGCCATCACCATTAGCGTATCTTTGCTCGCTGGAAGATTGGAGACGAGTCGTGGAGAGGTTTGCGGGGTTCTGGCACTAATAACTCATAATCAGTTCCAGACCCCTTACCGGACCTCTCACGGTGTCGCAGTGATATGTGTACCCCCGTGATATGTGTATCCCCGCACACATATCACTGGTGATATGTGTACCCCCTCCAATATGGCGGCCAGTGATATCTGTATCCCCCACCCCCCTCCCCTCCAAAAAATAAATAATTACGGCTCACTTGTGTTAATGGACGGAAATCGGTGAACCCATAGGCGCATATTTATAGAACTAGGATCCCTTTCTCAAATACGAGTTATTCTATCAGCCGTCGTTTTAACTGTTGTAACGCAACGCTCCTACCCACAGAAAATCCTCTATTAAAAAACGCCCAAAAAGGGAGGTGAGCCTTGTATACACGCGACCTATTTTCGCGGGAAATTCGCATCTTTCGAGAATTATTAAGATGGATGCCACAAACTATTCAAATCTTGTTCATTATTTGAGAGATAAAGAGTATCCAGAGGGGGCCAGCAAGCCGGAAAAAGGAGTGTTACGGAGACTTTCGAAACAGTTCACGTTTGATGTACAATCAGGCTCGCTTTTCTACGTCGACCGGGGTCACGAAGGGTCAATCTTTAAACGCATGGTCATTCAAGAGCAGGAAAAGGCAAGAGTTTTCGAAGAGCGTCACTCTTCACCTTTTGCGGGCCATGTCGGGCGGGACAACAATCATTTTTTATTTATGTTGATTTATCTATAAAAATACCTGATTTTTCGATCTTAAACTTTTCTATAAAGCACATAATGAGTCTCTCCCACAGTTATTATACAAGGATATTTACATCAAACTTCCTATGGCTATTCCTTGAGAGGAGACGATTCACTGATAGTTCCAAGATTTAATACTAGGTTTACGAAAGATTCCCTTGCTTATAGAGGTGCAATCTTATGGAACACTATTAGCTTAAATGAACGTAATATCTTGCACAAAAACCCAAATGAGCTGTTTCGAAATTTGAAAACAAAGCCTTATTTTAGAGATTTTAAATTTAATATTGCTTCAGCTTCTGTTGTCCGCCATAAAAATGATGACTTTCTCTACTTTTGATTAAGATGTTAGTGTTAGCCTTTTACTTATTTAGCTAGTCTTCTTATTTAAACAATGTATAAACTAAATACACGACCCCTCAAGCTGTTAGCTTTAATTATTATCGTGTTTACATAAAGGTCTTATCTTATCTTATGTAGTTCAAATTGATTGGCCTGTTGTTTTTGTGAGCACTTATTAGACACAACATACATTGTGGTCGGAATTAGAAAAAAATCCTGGTTGTCCATACTGGCAAATACTGTAGGACCCAGACTTCGGTTGCCCTGATAAGGACTTGGTTGTCCAGGGCCGTACAGATTTCAAAACAAAAAAAAACAACAACAACAACAACAACAACATAGAAGCCCCTTTTAAAGATGAATCCAAAAGGATTTGATGTATATAAAATATAAACCCACAAAATCTATCCCTCGTAGCCGCCATGTTTTCCTTGAAGCCTTTGGAGGCCCGGGTACAAAGCTTCAGTGCTTTGTGTATCCCTACCGGGGGTGCACATATCACTAGTGATATGTGTGCGGGGATACACATATCACGGGGGTACACGTACCACTGGGACACTGGCTTGCGTTGCTGAAGGCAAGAAACACTCGTGCCGAAGCACTAAGCCTGCTCACGGGCTACGAGTTAATTCAGGTTCATCGTCGCTTTCCATACAATTTATAAAATAAATTGTGAGGCATGCTCGTTAATTAACGTGTTAGTCCTTGGCCTCTTAACCTCTTAAAGTTAGTAGCATTTTAATTAATGAGGTGATTTTTTTTTTCACACACCTTGTAAAACATTCTGTCAGCAAACCTGGTCATTTCCGCGAAGGCATTTAACCAGGAGTGAAGGATGGCAAAGAAACCGAGAACAAGAACCATTGTTCCGGGAAGCATACAGCTGAACACTGACAACGTGAAATGTCTAAAAAATAAACAACAACAAAAACAAAGTATACGTGAGACCCGGTTCAAGCTTCCCGCCATACATCTGCGAAAACTGACAAATTTGAAGCAGGTAGTTGCTTGAGTAGCAGTGGACATTCCACGAGGTGCCTCTTGCAGTCCACTGTTTTCAGTCGAATTGGAATTTGGAATGTCGGCTTTTGTGGAGAAAGGAAAAACGGAGGACCCGGAGAAAAACCCTCAACCCACATGTGACGCCTGATCCTGGAATCGAGCCCGCGCCACATAACTACGTCACTCCCGCTCCCAAATCAAAACAGAGGAAAAAAGAGATGTCTGTCGAGATACGTTTGTCTGAATTACTATGAGAGATAATCACCCTTGTATCAATTTTGTTAGGAAACAACGAGTTGTCAGGCCTAAGACATGAGCACACCACTAAAAACAAAGAACAAAAAAAAAAAAAAAATCTATATTCTTCAGGAGGGGAGAAAAATGGAAGCCTAAGTCAGAATGCATCAGTGTGCCTACAACTTTTAACCTCCGTTGTAAATTGCCATAAAATTCAAGCAGCATTCTTACTTGAAACTCCAATGTCCCTTTCCAATATTCCTGAACACAGGCACACAAAAACGGGCAAAGACATAGTACGTGTAGAAGATACAAGTCAAAGTTTGTAACGAGTTGGACACCACGTAATTCCATCTAATACAAGGCGTCCTGAAAAAAACACAATAACAAATGTTTCAGAGAGCTTTCTAAGTTTTGTTTCATAGTCACCAAATGGAAAATCCTTGCAAAAAAGCGGACTCAATTACCCCACATGCTAAGGAATGAAGAAAGCTTGTTCATGCGATTTGTGAGCCTTGGCATGTAGAGAACAGATGAAAAATATTTCGATGAGTGCTGACATCTCAGTGTAGGACAACTGCTTGATTAAAATACTAGCCTGTACTCTCCCCCAACAAAAACCTCACACGCTCTGAACAATACATTACAGCATTTCTCAAAACATTCTTCATCAGTCCTAGCAACTGATTATCAATTATTACCAGCAAGTTATCAACCCTTTTTCTTTCAAGATCTGATTGCTAATTCTCCCCTCCAGCTACTAAATATTTCATTGTGGATTTGTTACGAGAATTTGATGGGAAATCAAGACAACAACTTCTACCTGATAAGTTTAAGAATTCTCATCACCTGTTCGTTGCATAATGTGTGGATATCATATGGAGAAGTTACATGTTGATCACTTCTGAGAGTTAAGGGGTTCATCAATAATTGTTCACGGCACTTTTTCCTACAGGGCTGTTGTTAAGCGCCGGCAGCCAGCGAAATTCCCCGACTGAGAAAGAGGCAGTTGCCGGCTGAATTTTCGCTGGTAATCACTCGTTAGACAACTCTTAACTTTTTACAGTTAAAGTGAAAAATAAAAATACCTTGCAGTTTGATGACAAAAGGGTGAAAATAAATACTGCACTACAACTAAGCCACAGAATTATAAAAGGTGAAATGAAGTGTAGCTTTGAATTCACTGGTCTTAACTGACCTGTGGTCTCTCTCTCTGTTTCGGATTGCCATTTTGTGAACTCAGAGCTTTGTAGCCCCGCAGACAAGATGATACAAATGACAGGACACAGCCAGCTGAATGGCTTCCTCAAGCGGCAGGCCATTTTCTTAGCTATAACACTGCCCTGGAAGACTTGTTAAAGTGAAAACATTTTCATTTGCCAAAATAAAAGTGCTGTAATTTAACCCTTTAACTCCAAAGGTGATCAACATTTAAATTCTCCTTACAGGGGGTACTGCTGAATAATTCACTAGAATCACAAAAACAAACACTAAAATCACGAGAACATTTAGGAAATGATCACCAACCTAAGAAGATTTGATTGTTGAACAAATTCTCCTTGTTAGCACATCAGGAAATGTATAGAGAACAGTATGGAGAATATGCATGCTGATGTTAGCGTGTAAAGGCCTCATTGTTTCTATTTTTTGATACTTACATGGGGTACTGATCTCTGTAGATGAGCGTTGGGCAAAATAAGAAATACAGGTACTGTCCAAACTCTGGTAATGACTGCTTTTCTTTCTCAAGTTTGTCCTCATTTGCAGCATCAATATCTCCCTCGTTAGCTTGATCCATTTCTGCTGATGACTCTGAGTTCTTCTTTAGCACTTGAGGAGCAAATGAATTTCGAATGAGTTTAACATGTAACATGAACATTTTTCAGGAGTCTTATTTAGCCAGGTATCAAGTTTTTGTGGGAACATATTTTTGCCACTCAAACTATAAATCTACACCAAGAAAAGAACTCTAACTCTTTTGAATACCTTGATGGTCAAGTGGAAGCCCCAGCTGAAATGAAAGTGGCCACTCCTACAGTGCTTTATCAAGTGGGAGAAAACTCATTTTGTGGATTGACATCAATCTCCTGCTACACAATTTAATTAGACAATTTTTCACGAGTAGGATTGACTCTCAACTAAGAATTTGATCATAATAATATATTACCTTTTGACTTTTTGTAGGACAGCACCTTGTGTGTGCTCTCTCTGACAAATGCATGCACTTTCAGCATAAATCTAATCTGTAAACACACACAAAAAAAAAAGAATAAAAAAAGAGTAACTGTAGAGTCCCATTAAAACCACAGGTGGCCCAAGCCTGAAAAAAAAAAAAGAATAAAAAAAGAGTAACTGTAGAGTCCCATTAAAACCACAGGTGTCACAGGCTCTTTCACAGTGGATTATTGAAGAGTTTGTATGGTGGTTTAGTTGGACTTGCTTTTGAGCTCTGTAAATGTAAAGTTGTGTGAAATAATCAAAGAAATAAAGTCTTACCTTGAAGTTCATAGAGAGTAGTCTGTGTTGTTCTCCTTGCAATTTGAGGCCGTTTTGATGTGTTTTAGCTTGACGCCCTAATCACCACAGAGTCACCGTGCACAAGATACGGGAAGGTAGGAAACTTATGTTGACACATGCTTGCCAAAATCACTTGAAAAGAACACTTAAATACTTTCCCTCGAATCAAAACTTGGCAGCATGAAAGCCAAATAGTTGCCCTTTAAGTTCACCGAAAAAAAATCCCACAAAAGTTGGTTTGTCGAGCAACCAATCCAGCGAGAATTTAAAATGAACGGCCGTTGTGAACTCATCTATTGCGTGGAAGGAACGTCTTGTGCAGCTGAGAGACCGTTAATGCGTGGTCAACCTGGACCCTAGTCAAATCTCTCATTCATTCATTTATTCATACTATTTCAAGAGGTTATAGTAGAGATTGCTATAGATTACAAAAGTCCTCCCCAGTCTTCTAACACCAACCCTTCACACATACTAAGATACCCGGTACTTTTGTTGTTATCAAGTATAACAAGGAAACAGTGAAGTTAAAATGGACAGTATCAACGATCTAGTCAAGTTGATGAGTTTACCCAGGGTACCTTAGTATGTGCAAAGGGTTGGTGTTAGAAGACTATGGGGAAGACCCGTTAAGAGAGATTTGACTAGGGTCCAGGTTGACTGTGTATTAACGGTCTCTCAGCTGCACAAGATGTTTCTTCCACACAGAAGAATTCAGAACGGCCGTTAATTTGAAATTCTCGCTGGATTGGTTGCTCAACAAATCAACTTTTGCGGGATTTTTTCCGGTGAACTTAAAGGGCAACTATTTAAGTGTTGTTTTCGAGCGATTTTGGCGAGCATGTGTCAACAGAAGTTTCCTACCTTCCTGTATCTTGTGCATGGTGACTCGGTGGTGATAAGGGTGTCAAACTAAAACACATCAAAACGGCCTCAATTCGCGAGGAGAACATCACAGACTTAACTCTCTATGAAGGTAAGACTTTATTTCTTTGATTATTTCACACAACTTTACATTTATGGAGCTCAAAAGCAAGTCCAACTAAACCACTATACAAACTCTTTAATAATCCACTGTGAAAGAGCCTGTGACAGAGCTTGGGCCACCCGTGTTAAAACTTCAGCTTAGCCTAGTTTCTGTAGCATGAAGTGACTATCAACATTGCTACCCTCAGGGGTGGATTGCAACTCAGTCACTTGAGACCAATCACTCTCCCTTCTCCCCCCTCCCTCCCACCTCCTACCCCCCAGAAATTACAAACTCTATGGGATTCTTTCAAGTCTGTGGCTGGATGCTTTCTGCTCATACCTGTTCTGCAAGGATGATAATTGATGAAGCAGGTGGAAGGTTCTGTTGACACACTTCCTGAAGGGGGAATATTACAAATACAGCCATGTAGACTATGTAAAAAGCAAGCCAGACTAGGTCTGGTAGAGGCAGCCACGAATGCCGGTTTGTGTGCCAAGCCATGAAAAGAGGAAATGCAGCCAGTGCCATGGCCTTCATTACAAGCCATAAGCTGACAACAGTCGAAGGTTTTCCAAATGCCCATTTCAGTATTGAGAGGTCCAAGGAAAGACTGCAAAGAAAAGACAATTCAAAGACCTGTAACAACTCTAAAACTGTTTCATCAGTAAAGAACCTGGTGCATTTCTTGAACCTGAATGCATATAACCTATTCATTCAGCTATAAGCTGAGACCCCAAACATCCAACTAGTGAAATCAACTTAATTACCAATGCAAATTATAAAACAAAAACAGTCAGCTATGAGCCAAGACCTATAACAAGACTTTACATTTAACAAGGACCTAACAATTTTGCTAGAAGAATTCAAACAAAAACCTTTTATCCCAAATGAAACTGGCACAAAAATCATGCTCATAGCCAAATAAATACAATATACAGCTCTAAACAACTCAATCAAAATTAGTGCTATTTAACTTAAATTTATGTTCTCCTGGACATGTTTGGAAGCAAAAAGTGTCTCTCTTTAATGCTGCAAATTTCAATAACATAGTTGACACATTTCCATTGAGGTTGCAATATCCTGGAATACCAATTTTTTTCTCCCCTTCCAACTGTACAAAGTCGCGATTTGTTGTTGTTTTTTTTTATTGCAGAGCACTGAAGGTGTGGGATTTGTAGCCAGCAAATGCCTCTGCACAGGATTCTTTTTAGAGATCATCTCTTAAACTGGATTTATCTCAGGCCTTTTAGCTTGTTTATATTTTAATTTTTAATTAGAGTGTGATTTATTGTAAACTATATGATATAGTGTAATTAGACTAGTATAGTAATTTAATTTAGCATAGAAGAGCCAATTCATTTTTGGAATGCTAATAAACCTTTATTATTATTATTATTATTATTATTTATTTCCACTTTTTTTTCCATTTTGTGTCTGCTTTGTTGTGTTTTAGGTAAACTATCAAGATGGAAGAAAGCCCCTTACCTTCCTGAATCAATGTAATCATAGACTACAGTATTTGTAATAAACACGATTAGTAACGCCACAAAAATGTTGTAGATTGTCTTGATATGATTAACTTCAAGGAGTTCCCTAGGGTAGAAAAATTAACATTTTTATAATAGACAACTGTATGACTTTTGTAAAAATATTTATCAGGTTAAATGCTCATAAAAATCAAGCTGTAAAGTACCAGCTTCTTATAACTGCATTGGTTAACTAAGATTCACCAGTTTCACCTTATCAAAATTACTTTTTTGTGTTTAGAACAATTGGCCAAACTTACGTCAATAATGACTGCCTTGCCACAAATACTTTATTTCCAGTTAGCTTGTCTCTAAAAATATATATAAAGAAGTAAACATTTAAATGACTGACTGATGGTTGCATTTCATATCTGGATTAAATTCTGGACTCTGAGCTTTTCCTGACCATCTTCTGTCATTACATAACCCAAGAGTGACTCGCATCTAATTTCTCCCGACAATATCCCCCCCCCCCCCCGAATCAAACATTTAGTTCACAATAATATAGGAAATGAAGCTCTTGATTGTTACATAAATTCTCCTTGTCAACACCTTGGGAAATGTATAAGGAATAATATGGAGAAAATACATCCTGATGTTAGTGAGTGGAGTTAACAATCCTCCTGCAAGCAGAGGATCAAATGTTGTTGTCTGTCGCTTGTAATTGTTATGTTGAACTCAAAATTATAAAAGAGAAAAGCACAATCAGGAATAGAGAAAAATTTAAGAACTAATACTGTAATTTCTTTTTTGGATATATCAACAAAGTTGAAATGGTAAATTGGCCACCATAACGATTACAAAAGCTGACGTTTCGAGCGTTAGCCCTTCGTCGGAGCGAATAGAGGAATTTTGGGTTGTGTGTGCTTTTAAAGGCAGAAAATAACGTAGCTCCAATACCGTATAACGTAGCTAATAACGTACCAATAACATAGCTCCATTTTCTGCCTTTAAAAGCACACACAACCCACAATTCCTCTATTCGCTCCGACAAAGGGCTAACGCTCGAAACGTCAGCTTTTGTAATCGTTACAGTGGCCAATTTACCATTTCAACTTTGTTGATATATCCAAATTATTTCGTTACTCCCACCAACGCAGCCCCAAACAGTTTCTTTCGAAACTATCAGCCTTTATTCATTTGTAATTTCTTTTGTTGTGTCTTACAACATTGTCAAACTGCGGGACCAGAATTATGACACGTTATAAGACAAAACAAGTAGCTGTTGTTTAAAAAAAAAAAAAAAACAAGATAAAGAGATTGCATATGGTATGTCATTGACATCTGTTCATGTACTGGTGCATGAATCCACCATTGGATATGAACTGACCAGGGGTATGAAATGGATACCTTTCAAAAGGCAGAATTTATTTTGTCTCAGCTTTCACTGGTCCAAAAGGGACAAGATCCCCAGTTTTTGTTTCAAATTTGTCCAAGGAAGAATTTGCTAAAGTGATTGGAAATTTTCAATAGAAAACCATATCTCTGGCTCTTTTAAGAGGTATAGTGGAATACCTTAGATGACTTAGTTGAGGTCCACAAGCAAATACTTTATGCTTATGGGATTAAAAATTGTCCAAACATTCAAGCATTCACAGTGATTATTGCAAACAGCATAAAATATTACCAATAGAGGTTTTGCACAGCAGCCATGTTGGATGGTAGGAACAATAGATTATTTTACCCATGGGAAAAAAAATTTCTTTCTTATGCAAAATATTTTCTTTGTTCCTGTCATTCAACATGGCTGCTGTGCAAAACCTCTCTATGTCTGTCTCACATTCTTAAGTGTTTGACAGGTCTTTCAACCACCGATTGTGAACACTGTGGATGATAAGTAAAGTTCTCTGATCTATTCGCCATTAAGCTTTCAAAGGTATATATTACCATCACAAAACCGATCTTAACAGCTGTCTCTTCTAATTTTGTTAATTTTTTCTCATTAGAGTCAAAATTATCTGAAATATTATACAATAGAAATAAAACGAAAGCAAAATTAATTTGTTCAGAGCGTTATGGCGAGAAACTTTTCTTGATCTAACTGTTTCGTGATCGATGTCGACCAGGTTTTAAGCAGCCGTTCTCACGCAAAAATATTAGGGACTCACCAATAAATACAAGTCGAACGAAACTGACAAACGACAAAATAAAATACTGGAATCCTGAGAAAATGGTGGATAAATTTGTAGCTCTTTAAACCCTCCTGTATGTTAAAATCTACACTATCAGGGGGCCGTTTGTTTATTAAAACACACACGTTTTTTTTTTGTCACGTGCGATCTTCTAAACAAGGAAATTACACAGTGTGAATTAATTTTTTACTTCAATTGGGAAAAGTAAGTTCTATTTTCAGACGCGACATGATATCTTTATTTTTCAAGAGGAATTATGTCATACAAAACGAAACTAGTCTATAAAGTTCAATGAAGGGATGCAGTTTCCTTGCTTTTTTCTCTTTTGTCAGGGAAAAACTCAGGGCGCTGAGAGCACCCCATTAAAACGTACCTAGCAAACGAGTAATCTACGACAGATTCCAAGTGATCCACATCGTGAAGGACGTCATCGAGTAACTCATTGAGTTGACCATCGATCTGTTCCACCAATTCCGCTCTCAATTGCTTCAAAAAAAAAAAAGTTAAGTAAATTAAAAATAATACTTCGTGGAATCCATCGAAAATCTGGCATGAATTCACGCAAATTAACAAAATGAAAATGTCTATCAAAAATGAATGAAGTTCGACGCTTGTTAGTTCTCACTCTGCGTAGTGAGAGAAAGGAAGCATCACATTTTTAAAAACAACAACAACAACATTTAACACAACAGGAACATGGTAAATTGCAAGGCCATTTTCTACTATTCATAATTGCGGGAAAAAATGTACCTCTGCACGTCGGCGAACTTCTTGCGCTCGTGCGCGACCCATTTCGTGTTCCTTGTCTAAGAAATTGGCGCCTGAAAAGAAAAAAAATATCTTCGCACTACCTACTCAAGCCAAATCCTGCGGCGTATTTCGTTTTGTTTTTTACAGACAAATTACCTCCATTCATAGCGCGAATTTGCCTCCTTCGAAGATTAGATGACGAAGCCATTACTACCGCACCATTAGGTTGAGATTGGCATGACCTTGGCCACTGCTTAGAGACCAGGCACCGCAAGAAGCCGACAAGGTTATCAGGAAACCTCGGACTAGCAGGTCACGTTAGGTTTTATTTCAAAATAGTCACGCGAAGCAAAACAACTCGTAAATAATAAAATCGGGACTCCGACATGAATTAAATGTAAACAATCACATCTAGATCCTCAAAAAATATTACAGAACTCCAAAATATCGTCGAATTATAAATTCTCACCACCTTATGTTTATTTCCAAAAGCACAAGGTTGATAGCAAGAGAAGTTTTTTTAAAATTCCTGTTGTGACATAATACACTATACACGCCTTAGCATGTACAATGTAGACCCTGTTAGCTAAAGTGGTGACTTGTCTGTGATGAATAAATCTAGAGACAGAATAGAGCTGCAAAACGTGACATTTTCATTTTCATTTCATTCGCAATCTGTATAATATCTAGAGATCTGCGCGTCAGTATTTCGCTAAGAACAGAAAAGGGGATTCCCTTGCTCCCACAAATGAATTGTAGAAGAGATGATAACCAATATTAGTTAACAACGATCAAGAGTCGGCTAGAGAGGACGGTCGTTGCTTCCTTAACTACACACAAAACAATGATAAACTAACCTGTTATGTTTAAGACTTCCTACAGATACAGTTTTAGCATGTGATTTTCCTTTAAGATCTGTTGTAGCGTCGTCGAAGTGAAAGATACAGTGACCTTTGCCACTCTTATCTCATGTGTGTATTAAAATACATGCGTTCCGTGATGCAACCTGATTTACGGCCGTCGTGGCGCGCGATAAGGCGTTCGATCCAAGCGCTAATTGGACAGTACAAATGGCGTGTTGCATTAATTGAATTGTCTGAAGCGATAATGAAGTAATCAAAGCATAACGTAAACTCCTAAAACTTACTCAGTGAAACGGTGAAAGGAAAAGAATGGATGTTCCATCAAGCCGTCGTTTTCTCGGGCTCGTAGCTTTGGGCTGCGGAGTGTATGTCGCGCGGGAAGTATACATAATGTATTTCGGTGAAAAACCGTGGGATAGAAAACAGCACGGTTATGAAAGATATCCTCCGCGCGGAAATTTCCCAGATTTACGCCTGCATAACAACATGATGGCGAATCACCTCACACCAGACTTGTACGAGTCGTTGAGGTAAGCATGTACACCAAAGACTGAAAAGTGGCGAGAATTTACTCGAAAGTCTGGGTGGGAGGGTGAAGTTTTTAAGACTTGAACCGGAAGTTCTAACCAAAGAAATCGAAACATCGTAGGGCTAATAAGTAAATATCATGATAAAAAAGATTGATTTCATGGAAAGATGTCGCACTAGATTCTCATTTCTGACTTTGAAACGAACGTATGACAGACAGATACATAAATTTAACAATATTTGAATTAGAAGTGATAGTCGTTTGAAAGTAAATGAAATTAAGGAGTTTTGTTTCCTCACTGAAGGGGCCTTTAGGTATAAAGGGGGTAAGTTTCTAAAGAAACTGCGGTGCTACGTCAGTGGGGAGGAGGGCGTATTATAACATAATTTGGTTTAGGTCCTTATCGATTGTGCTAGAATAAGTTTTGGCATAATTTGGAAAAACCAGCATAATTTTAGCACTTTTTCTAATTTTAGTACTGCTAGCATAATCGGCATATTTTTAGTTCTTTCAAGGGAACATTACGAGAGTCATGACTCGCTTAGTCTCTATTAAGATTTGTTATTTTCAAGTTCTGTCTATGTTTCAGTCTATTTTCATTTGTCTGGGGAGGGGAAGAAGGTTACCACAATAATGTGTCGTTGGTCGTCTAATAATAATAATAATAATAATAATAATAATAATAATTATAATTATAATAATAATAATTATTATTATTTATTTCTTATAGAGTGCTATTTACAATGACAGATCAACAGCGCTTTACACTCAATGCATATACCCACCCATCCCACCCCAGGGGAGGACATCCATCACACAGTAATCTCATATGTGGGAAATTAACGTCTCCTACCCCCAACCCTGCAGGAGACGGGACCTCCATTTATTCGTCCCTATCCGAGAAGACTAGAATATCTAACCATTTCTTGATGTTATAGAAAGGTAGCAAATTCTTCTCAATTATAAGTGTTGGTCCGGCCGGGGCTTGAACCCTCGACCTCCCGCACAACAGTCCAGCGCACTATCCATTGGGCTAACTGGGCGTCGTCTAGAGGACTGGGCACACCGGAAGTAAAGATTGCATCGGTCCCAGTTCCCTTACATCGTACATTTTGACACCGCTTTTAATTTGGAATGAAGTACAGTAGTTAGTTGTGCTTTATCAGAACAAATGTGTGACTCAAGATAAGGAAAATATGATACTTTATTGACAATATATATAAATATATATATATATAACTAACTGCAGACAGTACTGTTTCGGCCTTCTGGGCCTCATCAGTGCAGTGCTAATGCTAGGATGGGGGAGAACCGAGACGGTCACCCCAAACGACCCAACCTTTGTGGTATCGTCTAAGCCATGCCAGAGTGCTCAAACTAGAGTAAACCGGCGAGCATGCGCAATTGCAACGGCAATGACTCATCCTAGATAGAGTGCTCAATTTGGACATGAAAGCAAAGCTTTGTATGCCAAAGAGCTATATCTAACTGCAGACAGTACTGTTTCGGCCTTCTGGGCCTCATCAGTGCAGTGCTAATGCTAGGATGGGGGAGAACCGAGACGGTCACCCCAAACGACCCAACCTTTGTGGTATCGTCTAAGCCATGCCAGAGTGCTCAAACTAGAGTAAACCAGCGAGCATGCGCTATATATATATATATTTTTTTTTTTTTTTTGGTTTTTGGACTAGTTTTGTGCTTTTTATTTTTAAGCATACATTAAGAAAAAATAGAATCATTTTCAAAAACGAGGATAATTTTGAGGGTAGTTTGGAAAAAATCGGGCTCTGCCAGTAGCATGATATGCTACTTTTACTAATACAATCGATAAGGACCTAATTTGGTTTGATCACCTGATTTGATAATGTAAATTTGCCATCGTAAAAAGTTTCGAAAGGTTAAAATTCGAGCAATGACCCTTAGTCATTCGCTCCGGCACAGGTCTAACGCTAGAAACATCACCTTCATTAACTCTTTACGGAAGCCAATTTACTTTATCAACTCAGTTGATAAAATGAAATGATCTTTTAGGGAAGGATCTGCTTTAAATATGTGACTCTTTTTATACCACTGGAAGATAATTTATTTATCTATCTATTATTATTATTATTATTATTATTATTATTATCATGACTGTTATAATTATTATCGTTTTTATCATCATCATCATTATTTAGCTTTATCCATAATGTTTGTAAATTGTCTGGAACGATCTAGCGATTTTTTTTCTCCTTCTCTCAACTTTCTTTACTCCGTACTCCTAGTTAGAAAGTGTATTGACATAAAAGCATGTTTTTTATTTTCGATGACCTAATACACCGAATGCAAATATGGCGACCAATTTGAGTTGCCATTGTTCTGGACTCACTAGCCTCTCACACATGTGATAATCCTTTTGTGTTATCACACATGTGATAATCCTTTTGTGTTGTCACACATGTGATAATCCTTTCGTGTTGTCACACATGTGATAATCCTTTTGTGTTTCTACGTGAAGACAGGGCTAGTGAGTCCAGAACAATGACAATTCAAATTGGACGCCATATTTGCATTCGGTGTATTTCACTAAAAAACTGAAACTCGTGTTCCTTTCCACTTCCTTCTCCGGATGTGATATAAAAAGTTAAATAGTTTTAACTAAAGTATATTTCATTTTCCTTTCACATACTGCTTCCAACAATGAAATTAAAGATAAGAAAAAATCAATACTGTCACAGATTAAAATTGACATCGGTATTTAAGACCACAACTGAATCAGATTAGAACCAATGTGTCTGAGATTTTTATGTCAATTAAACGTCTTTTTTGTGTTTATCGAATCAACGATATAAAATTTGAGCTCTTCAGCACGAAGCACACTATTTCAGTTTCAAAATGCATGAAAATAATACAACACTTGGGATTTTCTTACATCGTTTCACCGTGTTGCATCTTGTTTAATTCAATAGATTCATAAATACCCCTTGTGGTTTCACTCTCGACCAAGCTATTCAAGTCGGTGTGGACAATTTGGGGGTTCCATGGCAACGCGCATCCGGGATAATAGCGGGAGACAGCTATTCTTATGAGGAGTTTGCACCATTGTTTGATGCTATAATCGAAGAGTACCATGGACATAAAAGAAAGGATTTTCATCCAAGGGATATGGACAGTAAAAAGATCGCCGAGGGACAACTGAACAGTAATTACGTGCTGTCTGTTAGGCTGCACGCCCGACGCTCCCTCCGGGGTTATGCCTTGCCGGCTGGGTGTTCCCGAAGCACGAGGAGGAGCCTTGAGGACCTTATTTGCTCGGTGCTCATGCGACTGGGAGGTGGGTGAGGGTAAGGTGAAGGACACCAACAGAGTGTTCCCTATTGACCCGAAAAATATCCTGAGAAAAGAATAGCAAGAACTTGTGACCCTTTTAGAGTTAGACTTAAAAAATTTCCAAATAATTTTTTTTGTAGGTGAATTTGTAGGTAAATACAAGCCAATTGCTGAGTTTCCAGATCCAAAGCTTGGTTCTCTGAATGTGACATCGCATCCCACGTCACCATTGATAACATGCTCAGGGCGTGCTCGAGACTGGCCTGAGTCACGTGGTATCTTCCGTAATAAAGACTCCACCTTTGTTGTGTTTGTAAATGAAGACGACCACCTGCAGTTTAGGTGCTTTGATAAAGGAGGGAACTTGCAAGCGGTGTTTGATAAGTTAATTCGAGGCATGGCTGCGTTTGAACGAGAGCTGAAGAAGTCTGGGGAAGAGTTTATTTGGGATGATCACCTTGGTTACATAGTGTCGGACCCAATCCATCTCGGTACTGCACTTGACGTCAGAGTTCGCGTTAAACTACATCACCTATCCACGGTAAGTCGGATGCAGCGACTTTTCGACTTCCTCGCATTTAGAAACTAAGATTTTAACTTACTTTATATCTTCTTTTAAATCTCCCACTGAAGGATTCAAGACTACGATGGATACTTAAAGCCTACAAACTTGAAAAGAAAAGGAGTGGTAAGTCAGAGAGATGCATTGTTTTCTTAATATCAGTTGTAACCGAGTACCATTCTCAACTGAGAGGGGTCTGGACTCTACCTTGGAGGGGGTCTCTATATTTGTAGCATTGCTAGACAGGGTGCGCGTCACTAACTTTCGCAGGGTCAACGCGGGAAAACTTCGACAACACTTAAGAAAAATACCTTAATCTTGAGGAAATTCTAAAAGGGGTAGGATTTCCGTTGTGCTTAATCCTTTGATCGATCAGTTATGCTTGGAACGTTCGCTATAGATTATCCTTTAATCCTACTACAAAAAATATTTTCAACACCACACTTTTGATCTTGAACAGACCAAAATTGACTACCAAGAGGTATTTGAACCATGAAATTGCAGCGAAAAATCCCTGTTTTCGCGAGAAATTTTCTGAAGGGTGTAGACGATTTTAACTTCTCTTACACAACCGTAGAGGTCGCATTTGTCCCTTGGTCCATTCCAGATGCGATCTCCAAAGCAAGAGAAACCCTTTTGGCCTAGGCACTAGACGGCAGCAAGGCAATTACGTGCAAGCATTCTTTCAGTAGTTCTTTTAAGATTCGTGTTCCATATCCGACAATCGTACTTTTTCTTATCACCTCAATGTGTTTTGGGTCAATCATGGCTTTAGGCGAATGTCTTCTTTTACTTTCATAGGCCTCTCCGAAGGAGAAATACTAGCTGGAATAATGTACATTCATAACACCCAGACTTTGGGTATGTCTGAAGTAAGTACATGTCACGGAAATGTATAATCGATCTCCTAAGTCAGGAATAGACGATAGTAACTTTAAGATTGAGTTTTTTTTTCTAGATCACCGTGAACGGCAATCGCCAAGAAATCAAAGAGCTCTCGGTGCGTGATTTGAATTTGCGGTTCACGTTGTATACGGAGAGTGTTGTTTTCCGCTTACTGATTTGCGATAAAAGTATTTCTTCTACTTTGAGACTCTAAACGCCCGTTGTCTGTTTTAATTAACAAGTGGTTCATGCTTTAGCGTGCACTATCCAGTTATGGAGCACGTGGAAGTTTGGAGAGCACGAAAGAAGCGTAAGAGTTGCCCGAGGCAATAGCCGAGGGCAACTCTAGCTTCTTGAGTGCTCTCCAAACTTCCCACGGGCTCCACAACTCGATAGTGCACAGCTAAAAGCATGAACCAATTGTTTTATAATATAGCCGGTGGAATTGTGCATCAAATCCGACGCGAAAAACGGACAACAATATCAGAAGTGATTGTTCGCGAAACAGACCAGTTTGTCATTTGTTTGGTTTTACCAAAGTGTCTTTCTGTCAAAATTTGTTGCACTTCACCCTCGGAGAGTGAAGCGAATCGTGACGGCGTTGATGCCGAGTCTCCTTTTCCGTTGTTTTTCTCTTAAACTGCCTCATGTAAGAACTCTTGCCCAAGGAAGAAGGTCGGAAAATTATCTTCGTTCTGGGACTGGTGGGCCGAGTCTCTGTTTGTATCCATTATTGTCGCGAAATAAATCATTTTTCCCCGCGCTAACAATGGCCGCTCACACGAAAAAAAAATTTTTTTTTCTGGCGAAGCGACTTGTTCACGCTATCAGCGTGCACTATCGGGATTTTGAGCACGCTTACGTAAACTGAATTTGATTGCGCGGCTCTGCTAACTATGTTATAATCTACTTTTCGTATTGATCTGAAATATCTCCTAGACACACAAATTTTATTATGCAATAACAGACCAGACAGACGTTTCTGGCTTAATTTGGTGTGTGTTGAAGTGATCTGAAATATTCTCAAAGTAAAGCCTAATAAAAGAATCTAGGCGACGACGAAAACCTCTTTCGCCAGGTCTCTTTTCCTCTGGAGAAAGCCCGGCCGGGAAGTCGCTAATAGCGACCAATATTGAAAGGGTCAAGTAACATTTGTATGATATTTACTAGGCATTTGTTTCTTCGGACGCAGCATTTCTTCTAGTCAACCAATCCTTATTCCTTGTCTTCACTCATCATTCGAGTTTCTGACTGGAAATTATAAGTTGATCATTTTTTTTCTAGGTAAATTCTATCCAGCAGTTATGTGATGCAGTTAAACGGCTTATAGTGTTAGAGCGCATGCTTGAACAAGGACAGGATATCGAAGACGCCTTACCCCTCTCACAGATTTCTTTGGGAAAATTAATTGGATTTGGGACCATGGGATCTTAAATTATCTGAATGCTTCGTGCATGTAAAATATATAGACGACAACTGATTCTTTATAGACTGTTTTGTACCTAGCTTCACCTTATGTTTTCTTTATTGTAAACCGGTTACTCATTTACATCGATTAAGAAAAGTTGAAACACTGAGGAAATTTTATCTGCGTGCTCTGAATTTCTATCATTTAGTGTAGTATTAGTCTTGTACCCAGAAATTTCACGGTTATTGCTACACAGTAGGATCTGGGCACGAGATTAGTGCAGTGCATGGAACTTTTCAGTCTGCTGGATTAGCATATGGAGAAAAAGGAATACTTTCGTTATTCATTTAGTACAGTTTTACAGAATAAGGCTTAATAAAGAATATTTCATTCACAATTCCGTCTGCATTGGTAGTTTTTTCAATCGCCTTGCTAGTACTGTACTGACCAGGTGTTCAGTTAGGAAAACGGAGTGAAATAATCAACCTCGTTCCCAGGGCCTTTTCCCCTAATTGAAGGGAAAAGGCCCTGGGAACGAGGTTTTGAATTAATAAACAGCACGATGATTGTGAAACATTTTGCAGAATTGAAGAAAAAAGATTTCAAAAAGCGGAATAACTCTTTGGAATCTCATGATGCTGTAAGTAGCTAGTAAATTTTTTATGAGTACTTTTTAATAGGGGAGATGAAAATATCATTGGAGCATAGATCGCTTTCAAGGAGGACTTATTCAAGAAACGTGCCGAGGATGTCAATTTATGTCGCACCCTAACTCTGCAAGCTCAAAACAATGCGGGGTAGGAGATGAAAGTGGATTAATTGTTTTCATTATTGGCATTAACGCTTCTTTACTTACGAGGCTCCTTGCCATAACATGGCAGGCAAATATTACTCAATTAAGCTAATGTGGCGGAATTTTTGTGCCCTATCATGTGGAAAACAAATTCCCAACATAATAGGTTAGCGTGAAAGGATTTAAGCAATGATAAAATATAAAGAACTGTCAACTTGGGAAGATGAAAATATACTCGTTAGGTACGCGTTTCTTTGAGCGAGATTTGTTCTTTTATAAAACACAGGGATGAACGTGTTTGCGTGTGTGTGTGTTTTTTTTGTGCGTGTTTGTTTTTTTTTTTGGCTGTTTGAGCTTTGAGCTATTTTACCGTCAACTGAGGAAAATTAAGCTTCCTCATTCTAAGCCATTGTTATTTTCTCATTTGAAATAACCTAGTTGGTGTTTAGCAACCCTTGCGAACAACAGCTCAAAGTTTTGTTCGAATCGAATGAGACGAAAAAATCGGGTAGGTGATCCACTTGACGATCTCGTAGCTGTAGCAGGTTAGAAATTCGTGTTTAATGCGCATATCTGTACTTTCTTAAGTGAATTTTCTTTTCATAATCACGACGAAGACGTTTTTTGTTTGGCTGCTGCTTAACAAACCTGCTTTCTATACTAAAGCTTGTTCATTTGAGCCAAGCTTTCTATGAAGGTCCTGTGGTGATAGCTTTTATGGCTTACGGTTACGATTTTGGCTATTTTACGGCTAACAGTTAATATCATTGTATTGTTGTCACCAGACTTATTTTGACGGTTGACTTTTTCTACAACTATCCGTTAAAATTTGTCCATTTCTATGCCTCTATTTTTTTTGGCCGCTTTACGGTTATCGGCTAAGACCCTCTTCTATCTTTACGATAAGTTTTGTTTCTAGTGTCTGGAGGGTTTTTACCTAACGTTGGGACACTTTCACTGAAAAAAAGAACACTTTTAAGGAAATTCGATTTCCTGGGTAACATTTGATTATCTAAAATCACTACTCAAAGAAGACACACATCGTTTAAAATACCGGCCTTGCATATTAAACTTCAAGGAGTCAGTTAATGTCCAAGCAGTTTACATGTGTAATTGAACCGGATTTCATTTGAGACGTTCTGTGTTATTGCACTTGAAGTTTCGTTCCGGTAAAAGTACATGTATGGATCGCGACATAACTTATTTATTTACCTATTCAAATCCAGTGAGATTCTTCTTTACACAAACCCAAATCCTAAATGAAATTCACGAGGCGTCGCACTCTTTCGGTGAAGTGAGGACATTATACATTTGTTGATTTAGGACTCAAGTCTTCCGGACGCTGGCTAATAATTCAGAGATTAGCTGTCATTGTGTGTCAAAACCTCACAAAATTGCGGGCTTGGAAGGTACAATGGCAACTGTCATTTGAGGAAGACATAGTTATTAACCACGAAACCTTAATAAATTTCATCTTCGCTCTGACATTTTCTAGAAGAGTCTTATGAGCACAGCGGCGCGTGGTTGGGAACGGAAAAAGAAGTGTTCGATTTCAGGTAACGCAAATTAAGATGATTTTTTTTTTCACAGAACTATAGTTTAATTCAATTTTTCAGTCGATACGACAGTTAAAGTTTTTGACGATGAATTGAAAACTTTGTACTTTTTCGGCGCCCTGATCTTCACCGACAGCTGTCGCGAAGAAACTGAAAAATCATTGAAAATGGCCTTCTTGATACCAGTTATTTCCCTTGTATTATTCTCATTGCCAAGTGAGGCCTTATTCCAGTAAGGACACAAATTACTTCACGTATAAAAGACAAGAGCTTCTGGTCGTTTCCGTTTTATGCCTTACGAACTCCTCGTTTCTTCTTTGTAATAAGAGGAACTTGTTCACTTCCACAATGACTGAAGGCTGTTTAAAAAGTAATGCTCAATAATATCCCTGTCAGATTTTCTCGAGATTTTTCTCCCTGCCACACCTAATTTGATAACTAAAATTTGTACAACGAACCACTCGGGTCAGGGAAAAAAGGAATAGAATCGAATAGGAGGATACTGATCAGTTTAGATTGAACTGATCAGTTGCTCTAAACTTTGTACCCGGGTAAGAGTTCGTTGGACGCATGTGCTGAAAGACATTTTTGTTATCAGCCTTATTTTGGACGAGTCGTAGACTCATAAAGATACCTCATAAGCGAACACTATTGCTGGATGTAAATGCTATTGATTACAACACAAAGGACATAACTAAACGTTTGAAAAACGCGTTATTTACCCCGAATTTTTTGATGAATGTTGGAATATGAAACCATCCAATGTACGCTAAGCTCCTTTTTTACATGAGAGAGATTTTCAACGTCTCACCGCCGTAAGCTTCCGTTATAACGATTAAATTTCAAAGTCCTGAGTAAGCCTCAATGTTGGTTCATGTATCAGGGTTCACAATGGAATCCACGGCAAACCCAGTCGATTGTAAACATCAGTAGCAAGTCCCTTACTCGCTTAGAACATCGCTGCATAATTAGATGGGAAAAGTAGGAAAGTGACATTGCCCAAGTTGAAGTCGAGATAGGCTTTCATCCACAAAAAAAAAAAAAACATCTACAGCGAGGGCTAGTATCGACTGATCTCTCGTCTAATCGCTAAGATCACCACGGTTTTTTTTTACGGAAGGCTGACAAATTCCGAAGGGATTTTCCTTATTCCGACCGCAACTTGAACTTACACTTGAATTTCTCATCCATTTTGACATGACTAAGTATCATTTTCATTATAAATACTGTTGTTGATTGTCGATATAATCAGTGTCATGATTAAAATCGTCCCGTAAAGAGTCTCTAAGATGTTATCATGATGGAGAATGCAGAACGAGTAGAGATTCTGGGGTGAAATACAAACATATTCGCGATAAAGGGCAGTGCAAGTTAATGTCTTTGATTTTCTTCCAGTATGAATCGGTGAGTAGATTTTTCAAGAACGCCTTAGCTTCTCACATTTTAAGTACATCCAACGTCAACAGAACATTTCCAAATTTCGAATTTTTGTTTTCACACTTAAGTGAAATTGAGGTTGGTCTGGTTACAAAAAAAGGGGAAAATCTCGTAAAAATCATAGAATCGGACAAGATGCGCACTTTCACCGACAAATGTTTGGAATAGCATGTCAACATCATCAGCACTAACCAATAAGAAAAAGCAGTGATCGACTGTTCATAAATAGAGAGATTTACAAGTTACATTCTACACCACAAGACTAAGAGATTGAAGATTCTCAGTTCTGATCTTAAGGGCCTTTGAATCAAGCATTCTAAGTTCCATTGAAACTCGTGTCTAAAGCGTTTTTTTTTATATAGTAATTCTGCTACACCTGCCAAGAAGTATCACTTATTGAGAGGCTTAGGTCATTCCTTGGCTTTTTGACATAGTCGAAGAATTCTTGAACGTAAATACTCACGGAACCTAATTTGAGAGATAAAAGCTTGTTTAGACTGTGAATTGTGAAGCTGACGTGATATTTAGAATGACATCTCAGGGATGAAGTCTAGACTTTTCGTCTAAAGAGGTGTGGAGAGGGGGGGGGGGTGGTCACGGAGTTACTACACCAGCATCTCATTAGACTTAAAGAGCGTGGTAGGGTATTTCCTTACCAGTGTTGGCCTCGACCTTTGGAATCTTCCCTCTTCCGTAGGGTCTGGTCGTTAATATTAATGTTGCTATCAAATTTCTTTTGACCCCCCCCCCCTCCATTGGTTGTTAATTAGCAGTCAGTTTTCTGTATCCCCCCTTCAAACTCTGTCCCCGATGATCGATCCCCCTCGTTCCCATTGAAGAACATGTGATGCCCCACCAAAATTCCTTGAACTCCCTCCCCTCCCACGACAATAAATGATGATTTGTCCCCAGCCATGACATCTTACTAAGCATGGGTGCTGCAGATACCTTGTTAATTATATTTGCTTGTAATGTATCAGTAACAGTCAGCACAAGGTTTAACGAAAAACAATTCGCCTTGGATAAATGATAACTAATTCATTTACTATTATGCTTGCGAATTAGAACGTTCAACTCTTAGCACCGAATCAGTTTAAATGTTGCCAGCGCATTTGTTTTGAGAAAACTAACTCATAACTTTCCATGTAACAGAGATAGCATGGTATCAAAGATGCCCTTTTTAGATCGAACAACAATAAACCTTAACAATACTGTAATGATGTCGAGATATCTATTGTTCTTTGTCTTGCGTTTACCCTATTCAATTTTGTTTATTGTCTCAACATTCTAGATAGTTGCATTGTGACAGATGTAGTTTTACAATTCAAATTAGGCGACAAACCCTCCAGAGCGATGTTATCGAGAACTCAAACTTTACAGAAGGGAACAAAAATACCGACCCGCCAGGTGCATTTAAGACGGTAAAGAACAGAGAGGTAAAGCTGTCTTTCTTGATTTTAATACTCGTTAACCTCTCTTCATCGTATCATTATATAGGGAAAGTTTTTGTTTTTCGTCGTTGTTACTACAAAGGTCGAGAGGCGATCGAGGGTTAGCCGGATTTCTGTGCCACCAAAATGTCATCGATTTGAGTTTTTGTTAAAAGTTCCAAGGTAATGGAAAAGCCCTTAAAAGTATTACTTTTATGACAAATTCGAGCTCATCTTAGATCATTTTGCAACAAGAACGCGGCTCACGCGAATCAACATGAAAGCCCCAGCAGGGTACAAAGGGGAACCCAGTCATTAATTATCACCTGGCGTGGGGGGGGGGGGGGAGGGGGGAGGAGGGGGGAAGATTTCGGGAGGGATCATGTAGTTTTCAGGGGTCGTCAACAGAATATAAAGGAGGACTCTAGAAAATTGACTGCCAGTTAACTGCCATGCCAATCAGTGGGATCATAAGAATATTAGAGAGCCTTGCTCGGGGACCAGAGAGGAGGGGGGGGGGGGGTGAAAGAAATAAACTACTCGGATTATGTATCCCCCGGCGATACATAATGACCGGCCTCTACAGAAATCTTAAAACTCAAATTTCCAACACTACTGACTCAAAAAGTAAGTTGACTTTAGTGATGGAAAGATTTGGGTTGAATGAACAGAAGGACGACTCGCAGAAAATTGCAAACCTGTTGCAAGCCCTAGTGTATAGTCTTTAGTTACGAGCGTTTTTGGTTTTTATTTATGCATTGAAACTCCTCTCTTGATTTGGGAGAGGCTGTTTTTACTTAGTATCGGAAAGTAACGAATTCTGGCACTCTCTTTCTGAATGAACAAAGGATATAGGGCAGAACTGCAAGGTTGGGCAGAGACCATCGAACCTTCAGCCTTCCCCCCCCCTCCCCCAGCCTCAACTCAACTTTACCCGAAAGTAGGGTGCACTTTCAATGGGGGAACTTGCCTTCAGACTCCCTTAAAGCTCCCCCCGTTATTTTGCATTTGTTTCACGCTATGAAATGAGCGATCTGGATGACAGGCCATATCTATAAAAAAGCGTTTCATTAAAAATCAATTCATACTGATCTGTGCGGAGAATAACAAAGTCGGGTCATTCCTATGTTTTTATGGCGGGTATATTCATGTATCTGCTACAAAGAAATCGCGTTTCCTATCACTGACGGAACACTCACACTTGTTTATTCATATAAACAGCTATTTATTCACGCGACACCTTCCAAATAAGAGTTTACAGTCTGTACAGAATGTATGTCAGATATATCTTAGTGCGTGGCCCAACTCACGAGCGAGTCCTCGTTGGTGTTGGTGATGTCAGCAATGCAAACGACTCGGCGAGCGCAAATCGGAAGTTCTTAGTTTCCAATCCACTTGAGGGTACTCAGACTCTATATCTTTGTAATTTTTCTTAATTTCAAAAGTTATTTACCTTAACTCCCTTGAGTAAACATTCGCACCCGTAAGTCACGAATCTCAAATTTGACCGGAATTTCATGTAAGACCCGGTAGCCGCATTGTTTACCTGCATAATCCCTCCCTTAGCCACCCTCTGCACGCGTGACTGTGGGAAATTAAGTCGTAAGTAACTGGTGATCAACTGTTCCTTTGTTTGTCATGTTTTAAAGCAATGTTTGCGTACCGGCTGCGTATGCAAATTCCAGGTGGATTATGCCCTTGCTTGTAAAATTTCCTACTGTACAGACAGCTACATTTACCTTCGGAAGTGAAAATTTGCTTTTTGAAAATGCTAAAGAAGAATTAGAGGATCTTGGTGCCTTTGAAATTAAAGTTGTATAGCTCATTGCTATGTTCGGCTATGGATTTTACTTACCTGAAAAAAAAAATCACACCACTAAGAGTAGGTTAAGCGTGGCACATCCCGTTTTTTTCCGAGTTATTTCTGCTTTTTTGGATCGTGTGACTTCGACTCATCTTATCTTTATTTTGTCAGCTTTCAAGGAGCGCTCGTCAATATTCTCCTGAGTTGGGAGAATTACTATGAGAGAATATTGTCTTTCCCTAGGACGCAACAGGAAATTAAATCCTGGCAGCGATCAATTTGCGGACTTTCTAACCTGGAGACCACCCATATTAGGAAGTATTTCGTGAAAATCACGAAAAAAGAGCTTACCTTAATAGGCGAACATTATGCAAAGACAGGGTTGGAACTTCCGGTTTTTTCCTCGTTCAAATAATAATTCTCAAGGTTTGAAATTTCCTGTTTGTTTGTGATCGGTGAATAGATCCCGGTTTTGTTGACACAGTACGAGTTTTCACGTACAGTAAGTGACACACGTGCAAGCCTGCCCTGCTGTGGATTGTTTGGCAACTAAAACGAGATCGTTTTAATCGAATCGCTGAGAATATCGAATCTACTTTGAAGAAACGAGACGGCGTTATAATATCCCATTGCATATTGGTAAGAAACGTTTTGAAATTACTGTTGTTTTATTACTTGATATGGAGAGCTCTGCTCTTAAGATTCCTATCTAGTGCCAATAAGAAGATAATGATTGTTTCGCCGAAAAGTTTATAATTAATTTCTTCAGGGCAAGGAGAGCTTTGGTTCCTCTTGGTTATATGCCATTGTGAGAAAACATTCTAGACATTTTTCGCTGATTTGCGAAGACCGAGTATAGTGCATATATATTCAAGTAAGTGTATGTGTCAAGCGGTACTTCATTCAAGTATGTCACGGTATTTTTGTTTATCCCTCGGATCAGCGCTGAACAATTCAAACATTTTTTAAAAATCACTAATCGCCGGATGTGTACGACTTGCTTGCGTTGAAGATGAAACATTTGTATCCATATAATTTGGATATATCAACAAAAGTTGAAATGGTAAATTGGCCACCGTAATGATTACAAAAGCTGACGTTTCGAGCGTTAGCCCTTCGTCGGAGCGAATTTACCATTTCAACTTTTGTTGATATATCCAAATTATTTCGTTACTCCCACCGACGCAGCCCCAAACAGTTTCTTTCGAAACTATCAGCCTTTATTCATTTGTATCCATAGTTTCCAGGTTTTCATTTTGAAAGCCATTGAAGTTTCCCTTGTTGGTTCTAGAATCACGCAGGGTAAGATTTCTCGTAATAGTGATAGCAAAAGACAAACACTGACTTGAATTACTCTTTACTAAGAAGACGCCCACCGTAGCAATGGGAGTTTTGAACAAATACAAGATAAAAAAAGAAAAAGAAAATACCCAAGGAGCTCGAATCCCCCTTTTTCGTTTACTGCGGAGTCCTCATTTGTTTCGGTTTTTATCATCGTACATGATTTGCGTTGGCATTTTCAGATAATCAAGGTTTCATTTTTCCATGTTGACAATTTCCATTCGTGTATTGCAACTCGTAGCTTGTTCTATCGTTCCGCATTTTGTCAAAGCGTTGTCAGTGTTTTTCTAGTCGTTGAAATATTCATTTCACCTTCAAAGTGAATTTTTTTCCGTTATTCTTTTTGCTGCGTTGTAATTAATGGTTGGTATTTTTCCCTCAACTGATCGCTCTTGAAAAGTACGCATGTGGAAGATTTTTGTCGTACAAGTCTTGTGAGCTTGAACCATTTCGTCAGGTATCGTTCTGTTGGCGAGAGAGGAATATTTAGGGGAAGTATTTTCGTTTCTGATTGCGAAAGCATCGCATGAAGACTAGATGGCTGGCTACTTTCTTGTACCCAATGAATCTTTTTTTAATGTCACAATACTCTCTTGTTTAAGAAACTTTCTCCTTATTATGAAAAGGGTAAGATTGCTTAGATCATTCAAAACTGTGGTAAAAATCAAGTGATAAGGTCTTCGTAAAAAATAAATGCAATGGTATTTACACTATATCGGCACGGTCTAAATTAAACACATTTATTGTATCTTGGTTTTTTAAATGTTCGTACATAGACATGTGGACTGGCAGATAGATAGCCTTAATTAATTATAAATTGTATATTCTAAAACAGCTGATAGCGTTAAAGGTGCGCTCTGATTGGCTTCTCAAATTCCGAATATTTAAAGACCCATTTTCAACCGAGATGCCGTGCGCGCCCAGATCATTTTTCATATACGAAAAATACGCTATTTTCCTCGAAGTTGCGGAATCGCTTTGATATGTTCTTCCATCTTACTAATTAGGGCTTTCAAAGTTCCATCTTGAATCATGTGCGAACAACAAACTATCGTAGTATCCATATCAGTAAACAGTTTTTAATTCTTACATGTATGATGGTGAAAAACGTCATTTGAAAAGTTGATGCCGCCGAAGAAGCGGTCTAGAGGAAGGCCGGGTCTGCCCGGCTCGGCAAAGGTGATTCGACTTCGAGAGTCTGTGTATGATTTATGGAGGGCAAGAAAAACAACAATGGGTTTCGGTAACACTAAAAACAGTGCTTTTGCAGAAATGTTATTGCATTGTTCCTACGATGGAACTAGAGACTCCGGGGAGATTTTTTCGAGGTGACCGTGAGAATAATTATTTGACTGATTTTTACTTGAGATCCTGAGATATGTATGTAAGCGATCTCATTTGTACAAGTCATTATTCTTTAATTGAAATGCATAAAGCAAATCAGTTTTGGCCAATGTTGGTTATTTGTTTATTATTTGTTTAGTGTTGAAGCCGAACAATTTCCTTCAACATCACGTAAGCTTTGTACAAGTTTTAGACACAGACTCGATTTATGATCTTTCAGTCTCAAATATTTAGCTGCAAATTTGTTTACTGTGTTCTTCACCAAATCTGTGTTTTTCTTTTTAATAGTGTTCGTGAATGACTATCAGAGTTTGCCATTTAACAATAGCGCGATTCCAAAACAAAAATAAACGACTGCAAAGGATCTCGGATGAAAATGGGCCTTTAACAATTATTCGCCACCGAGTAACTCGCGTGGAATTTGCGCTCGAAAATATTGTAATCGTTGAAGGAATGAATAATGAGTTAAGATCTTCTTTCTGAGCTATATTATCTCAATGTTTTAGTATGTGCTAAAATAACTTTTCACCTCGGTCTTGGTGGCTAACGGTGGATGTTTAACGCGCCGCTTCGCGATCGTAGCTCGTTATGTATCTACCACCACTTCGGTGACTAGTTGTTTATCGGTGACAGCATACGTACGGCTTCGTGGCTTAGTTTTTATTAACTCCTAATTCAGCCGTCATCTTAAAGGCATAGGGGTCAAAATTTGTCGGGGCCTGAAAACTTTATTTACATCATGGGCTTTTCTTTCTACACTTACTTAAATTTTTCCCGAAGGCGAGAAATCAATTTTGGGCCAACTTAATATCACTGAGATTTATGAGGGCTAACAAGCTTTGTTCAATCATAAACTCTATAATAAACTTTTTCTCTATCTCGTTTTCAGTTCAAGAGGTTCAACCATGCCTTGGTATGATGACGATGATAAAGAAGGTGAACTCAACCTGGGACAAACTCGTGAAAGTCAGGATCATGGTGCCACCGGGCCTCGTGTGGACTGGCGCGAAAGGGACCCTTATCTTTGCACTTTGGAAATCAGGCTCCCTCGAGATGAGGTGCCAAAAGTAAAGTCCCTTTACAGTCCGTTGCTCCAATGGATTGATCCCACATTTCAGCTCCTTCACATTGAAGAAAGCAATAAAAAGTCGTTTATCACGTGGTTTGAACAAGATGGCCCAAAAGAGAAAGCGAGTAAGAGTCATTTGAGTAGGCATCATTTGAACACACAGTCATTAAGCGTTGTGCTGTTTTTGCACGAGGAGTCCAAGTATCAGCTGAACGCAGAATTTGCAAAAGGGTACCTTCAGTCGCCCCCTTGGGGCTTTCATCATAAAATTGAACTGGCCAACCCTAAGGACATGCGCACTGTTGCACGCCAAGATTATTACGGGTCGTCTCCAGACCTCCCACTGTGGACTGTCTGTTCGGTGCATTACGGAAACGAGCAACTTAGGTTTAACATTTTCGTGAAAAATTTTGAGAAAATGAAAGAATTTTACGGCGTGTTGACGGGATGTGAAACTAGTGCAAGTAAACCAGGATTCTGTTCTTTTGACCTGTACTCTCAGCCTGGCCTTGAAATAAAGCTATCCTTGAAGTATTCGCCATGTTTGCAACCCCATGCATCGCAGCTCAGCGCACTTAATTTCAACATCCGTAATGTGCTTTATATCAAACAGAAACTTCGACTCACGTTGATCCCAAACGGGGATAACACGTGGCTGGCTCGTGATCCTGACGGTAACGCGATTATTTTGTCACGTGACGAGAATGATGTTTGTGAGATGGGTGTCGAAGGACACTCGACAGAAGCTTCGGACAGTGGACAGTGGAGCGAGACAGTCAGTGAAGATTCATCGTGTGAAACGTGCAGTGACACGAGCTGCACGAGTTTCTCGTGCGAAAGCGGCTGTGAGAGTGTGTCGACAAGAGATGAAGATGAAGATTCTTTTTTAGTTTAGGCGCCTAGATTAAAACAGAAGACATTTAGACTGAGTGTCATGAACCTAGAACCACAACAAAAGCAACGACTGTGATGCATGATCGAACATATGAACAGAACAACTCGCCGCATTGTCATTAAAACTCCCAGGAACTGACAAGCGATGCCATCATCGAACAAGTGGCATGGAAGCCATTTTCCAAAGAGTCGACGAGAACTCTTTAAAGGGTTCGGTGCACCTAAATGCTTCAAAGACTATTTTTTATCAGAAACTACGACATTCTTTTCAATAACATTTGATCCAGGGAGGACTTTGCTGTTGATGTAATCAGTAATGGTATTTGAACTGATCGATTAATGGAGTGCAATTCAGTATGAAATCATACGCGGGATTTAGAATAAAAAGTACATCAGACCAAAATCGCTCGACATGATGCTCGATTGCCACTTTAATACATTCGTGTTTTAATAATATACGTGAAAAAAATTCTCAGTTCTGATTGGTTAAGATGTATGCAGTTTTCAGTTAATTCAGTGCAGAAGAGAGTTAATTCAGTGAACAGAAAGAAACAAACCAGACATTCTGATTGGTCAGAATGATTAGTCAATGTCAAGGTCAATGTCAAGGTCAATGTCAAGGTCAAGGTCCATGTCACTTGCAGGGTTTGAATCAATTATTTTTGCACGTGATGCGCGCGCTTTTCTTCTGCGTAGTTATGAGAAGCTACCTCGTATTTTTTCATGTATATTATTAAGAGATAATCACATGATTTTCTCGTGCAATTTGGAATAAATAAGCACTTGTAAATTTTTTCAAACACCACAAATTGCACTCGCCCTACGGACTCATGCAATTTTGTTTGTCTTTGAAAAATTTTATACGTGCTTATTTATTCCAAATTGCACTCGAAATCATGTGATTACCTTTACAAATCGCACGACTCAATCACCCAAATACAAGATTTTAGTTGGTACAAATATCTCATTGTCGTAATTCAAAAACCGTATTAAGGTTTGGAAACAACAGTTACAAAATTCGCCGCTCAACGACTTATTTGTCTTTCATTTCCTAAAATTTAATTGCAAACCTTGGAATCTGATTGGTTGTTTTGTTTTTAGTGTTGCTTTCTAATCGGCTGGGGATGATGCAATCATAAGAGCAAAACATAATGGGATTCGAGAATAAATTCTCACCGCTAAAAGCCAATAAGATTGCGAGGATCACCAGTCATTTCATTTTGGATATTAAATTAGAAATTTCTGACCACGCGTTTAGTAATAATGGTGCACTTGTTTTTATTAACTTTTTGTACATTAAACATTTTAAAGGTTTTTTTTTTTGCCTCATGAGCAATGTTATTCTTTATTGCCGTGGGGGAGAGAGGAGGATTTTGGTTTTGTCACGATGAAATTAACTTATATCTCCATAAAGCTGTAATATTATGGAATTTCTGGCGTTTGAGTGCCAACGAATACGCCGGAAATTAAATATTTCTGCGGCACGAGAGCAACAGGGCAAGGCCTGGACCCTTGAGTATAGATGCATTATGGGTATAGTGATATGAGTGTTAAAGCTTGTGATTGCACGTGGGCAATCATTCTAGGCCGACGCCATCTCAGTTGCTGAGTTTATTTATTTATTTATTTATTTATTTTTTGTAAGTATGCATATAGCCTAGTAGGAAGGTTACGTGAGCTTGGGCCTGGTTCCTACGCAGATTTCCTGTCTCTTTATCCCTACGGGTTTTTTTACGGCAGGTTTTTTCTGGCCGCCGTTCTAACCGCGACGTTTGTTAGTGGTTGCTAAGCTCTCGGTATGTCTTTTTGTCGTGTGCTGTGATGACGATTATTGAGAATGCAACGGTTTTCTATATGTGTTTCTTCATTATTGTACGCTGGTGCTCGCCCGAAAAATGCGAAATAAACCTAATGGTTCAATAGATCAGTGTCTGTTGTGTAGTGTAGCTGAAATCTTATGATTCCCTTCCCCGTCATGGCCAATTAATTTGCTTTCAACTTTCTTCAGTCCCCCTTTTATACTCCGTTGGCAACGACTGATCCCCCCCACCCCGCCGTTCCCCCCTAAAAACCATGTGATCCCTTAGAAATCTTCCATTTCTTCCAGGCGATAAATTGGAAGTGGTCCCTAATATTCAAAGGCTATTCTGATTTTAGGCATTGCAATGATCAGTGGCGGATCCAGACCTTGGGATAAGGGAGGGAGGCCCGGGTTTTTTTTGTGTCTACATCCGCCGGCTTATTTTCCTTCTGCAATTTTTCCCCAAAATAAGGGGGGAAGCGGACTCCCCCCCGGGGCGCGGGGGGGCACCTCCTTTAGATCCATCACTGATGATCTCCATGATATTAGATTCAGTAAGAGGTAAATGATGCATTTCATAAAATTGCGATTATTGACCGACCAACGCAGATCAACGAAAAAAACCAGAGGAGTCAGTGGGTAACTAAATATCAGTAAAGTAAACTGCCTCGAGTGCGAGAAAATTTGCCTGACCAAGTTGCGATTGGATTTCAGTTTTTCATTTGATTGATCGAGAAGGTGCCGAACTTTAATTTGTTGATACAATCGCAGCTGGTATAGTAACCAAACAAATCAAGTCCTATATTGTTTTAGATACTTGAAAAACATATCCTCGTGAGCTTTTACTTCAAAATCGCAGGATCAAAAAGAAAATAAGGACCTCGAGGTTGTACGCCATTGTCCGATTGGTTGATTTGAGTGTATGCCCCATTGCCCATAAGGCATCTGCCTGAAATGTACAAAACAAGTAACAAAGCTGGCCCTTTAAACCTCAGCACGCACTGCAGGCCGCGTTGACCCGAGCGTGCGCTGGCCGACTTCCCACTCAAATGAGGCCGCGTGACGAAACGAGAGCCGTTAAGACGTATTTAGGGAAACAGAAAAACATAAAACAGTTTTGCTCTTCAAGAAAGACATCGTTTCATCAGTCACCAGGGATTTTAAGCGCAGTATAACGACTTTCACAACATGGAAGACAATGTGACTTTCAAGACAAGTGGTTAGTGTATTAGGATAAACTGTTACCAACCTCGTTCCCAGGGCCTTTTCCCTTAGTTTGCCCCACCCCCGCCCCACCCCCAACTAAGGGAAAAGGCCCTGGGAACGAGGTTGAAACTGTTACATTGCTTTTTTTTCAGTCCAGTGGTCTTTTTGCTCGCGTCAGTTTCCGATTGATTTTGGGCGTCAATCTTTTTTATTTTTTGACCTAATCTAAGTAACGAGTCGACCAGTCAGTCTTAGCCATTGCACAGTCAGCTTCGTTCTCTCTTTTATGCAAACAATTTGGCTGTTTACGTAGTCTACGGAACTAGCTCATGCCTACATCGTGTAATTTGTGAAAATTAAACCAGGCTTTCATCCTGAGTGAAAAAAAATATGCTTGTTGTGCGCTGTGTGAATATCAGCTCTTATCCTATTAGCGTTTACAGAAAACCCGATAAGAATCTCTTTCCTTGTTCCCAGGGAGTCATCGGTTTACCGAGAACGGTTTAACGAGAAGCTCCTGGGAACTAAATATGAGACAGAGTTTAATGACGAAAAGGGTCTCTTGGATTTTCAGAGACCAGCTCCCAATGTGTCATTTGTAGTCCACCTAATCTCACTTACAGAGTTATTTTCCACTTCCACCTCACGTTTCCTCGCGAGTTGTGAGTATGGACAATAACTTAAGAATGAGATTCTTCAATTACTAACAGTCGATATAAATTTCATTGCTGTGTTTAAAGTTAACTAAAAGCAAGATAGATTTTAAGACTCAATGAGGTTGCTTACCATGGTGTTCAGCGGTTTCTGATGTAGTGATGTTGATAAGAGCCATTGGAATGACTGCTACAGAGGTATAAAACAAGCCGCACCCTAGAGGCGACTTCTGGGATTATTAGAACCCCCTTCTTGAACCAAATGAAACACATGTAATTCATTATAGTTATGTCAAAACATGCAGGCATCGACCTTAAAATCAAAAGGGATTTAGGAATTCTCTGTTCAAAATGTCACCCAATTTCTCGACTGATGAAAAGTTTTGAAGGACAAGTAATTTTGTCTTTTTTCCCTCTCCCGTTATAATGATTACCTAATGTCAATGACGTCAGGTTCTCACGCTGATGACCGGGGAGACTGGAGTCGACATTTTGTAAACTCCTAAAATAGCTTCCAACTATTCGTTGGATTCGAAAGAACACAGCTTCATGTACAAGGCAAAAATTAGTTCTTTGTAGGGAAATGGCTGGCTGGATCACATTTCCATTAAAGCGATCCGATGGTGTTGATTATAAAAAGCCGTTGGAAAAATTTATCAAGAACACATTCTCTGCTGAGACAGCGGCAGATAATGAAGACGCCATTTCTGAGCTTTCGAAGTTAAGGAATACTGTTGTAATGCAGACTTTGGATAAACATGAATCATCTTTAGATCCAGTGCTCAGGTAAGAGCGATTTGTCAGCAGTGCAGGGAATGTAGTGCATGAATTCTCTGATATCCTATGCTCAAAGAGCTGTTTATATGAGGTGACACTATTGTAACATTGATGGTGGATCCAGTTTACATGCAAATTTCGAATTTTCCTGGATATAGTCCATTTCAACAAGACGTAATTTCCACAAAATGGGATGAGCTACCTTTCCCGTTAAATCTAAACTCGGTATGTTAAAAGCTATATCGTTAAAGAAGGTGAGTGCAACATAGCAGCAACATTAAATTTTCGTTCAACTTATATACGTTATGTTTTTTTTCATTTTAACAAATTTAATGAAAAATGAATAACTCAATACTCCAACGTTTTATATCATGGTTTTAAAATCATGAAAGCTGTTTTTGATAACTAACGAGTGCATGTAGATTTATTACTTTTATTTGTAGAGAAACGTGGATAAATAATAATATTTCTTTGCGAGGTTACCTCATTGATATCAGTATCATGCAAAATACATGATGTCACGGCTTCAAGATATCACAAAATAATGTGAACAGTAGAGTGTTAGAGTTCGAATGCAAATATAGTACTCTAGCTGGGTGACTCCCAAGGGGAACAGTTGTAAAATAAAGCATTTCCATTATTTTTTAGTAAGGGAAAACTTTGTTTTGAAGATTAGGCCTTTCATTATCTTTCTATGCATTCAAACACTGACATTGTAGCTTTTAACCCACTGGTAAATAATAATAATAATAAATAAATAATGGACTTATATAAGCGGCATATCCAACTGCTCTATGGCGCTTTACAATACTGAGTTAAAAAGATAATGACTACAATTGATTAAAGACAAAATAATTAAGACAAACAATCACATAAAATCACAAACATGGATTTCTTATATTTAGCATCTTTCTACCATTATCATTCTTTGCACCTTTCCTCTCCTTTTCTTACCTAGAGATAAGTTGTCACCCAAAATCTGACTGTTGATTCTCTCATCTAGCTGCTATGCATTTCCTTGTTAATTGGGTACAAGAATTTGGTGTTAGATTAAGATAACCACCACTACATATTTCTGATAAGTTTGAGTAATCTCAGTCTCTGGGGCTGTTTTCTGGATAATGTGTGGATATAATAGGTAGAAGTTACAAGGAGTTAAAAAGTTAAGTGTTAGGTTTATGGATGTTCCACAGCATTACAAGTTTGTCCCCCTTGCTGTTTCACCCCATCAGGATGAGTTTGTCCCATCTAATATAATAGAAAGTTCACCCAAATCTCTACCAGTAAGTTTACAAATAACCAGCTTGTTTCCTCGCAGTAGGAAGTGTTCATTTCATAGAAGAGGGGAATAATGAGGGTTGAGAGTTTATGATTAGATCTAAATATGTTGAAAGGAACCTCTTCTGTCATAAGAAAACAATTTGAAATATCGTGGTGAAATGGTGAAGGTGGGGAGAAACTTGTTGTATTGATAGGGCACATTCATGGAGGTATGAGCAAACTAGATGGGGTTGAACATGAAATGGGGTGAAACTTGGTGATATAGATGCAGATATAACTATAGTTGCATTTTTTTAGCCTGTTCAAATACACTCTATTTGATAGAGTAGACTGATCAATGCAATGTTTGGTTCAGACAGAACATCTCCACTTTTAATGGAACTTTATTTTGACATTGCTTCCTTATCAAGGTGCAGCCTACAAATAGGTGTACCTCATACAAGGGTCTCAATGACTGTTACTATATTTTTATCAGGTACTATGATCAACTAGAAGCAATGGAGGGGAAACTTCCTGTTTCAGAATCACAGGTAACAAAAGTACAATGGAAATGCCAAATTTTGTCAGTTTTTGCAGTTGTTTTTCATGGCACAGTTTTTAATAATATTTGTTGATCAATTGGAAGCTTCAACAACACCCTCCTCCCATTCTGCAAGCCCCCTGGGCATTTGAACTTATAAAGATTGGCTCATTCAAATTCTGTGCCCCTCTCCCCTGGGTCAAAATAGCTTTGAAATGCCCCACCCAACATTGAACAATTCTTTGTGTGATTTACAAAATAGTGTGGTAGAATTGAATGAAGTTACTTGTAAGTTTTTGGTGCTGCATGCTGTTGGGTTCTTTTTTTGTAAGCATCATTCTACAATATGAAAATTGGCTGGAAAGACTTGACATTTCTGGTTCAAATGCCCTGCCCCACCCCACTCTGGCAAGGTTCAAATTTCCCACTCCCATTAAATGTATTTCTTTTGCTATGTTCTCCTATAGATAAGAATCTCATATACGTGGTATGATGCATTTGACAAAGGATCCTTGTTTGGTTATCGGAAAAGTTGTAAGTATATGTAGTGTGTTTGAATAATTCATGGTTAGAAGTAATTTTTAGGTTTAGAAATGTAGTTACAGTTACATGGTAATGCTGTACTTTAAATATTTGCCTTAATGTTCCTGACTCTCATAACAAAGAGTGTATTCTTGAAGGAAAATTAGGTAACTGAGCCTGCTAAAGAGATCCCAAAAAAACACTACATGCATTTACTAGACTGCTAATTAGTTTGATTTTTAAGTATAAAGACAACTTTATGTTAGTAGAAACTCATTGTGGAAGTACAAAAGGCTGTTTAAATATTTGATTTTTACAATGAATGTTTGCATGGAGGCAGTGTGGTTGAGTTGTTGAGGCACTGGTCTTGTGAGCTGGTTCAAGCCCTCTGCCCTACTACTCACTGGATTTGTTCTCTGTTGCCCTTAAATTCAACTCCTTGGCTGCACTTTGTATACAGCCAGTTGGTCTGCCTCCTGACTGTTGGGATTCTTAAAACACTATGGTTATGTTTATTTATTAGTTTACTGTAAAAAAGATTTATTTTCAAGATATTTGCTACTCAGCCACTCTTTAAATTTGAGATAAAATCAAGGAATCACTTTTGTCTTTTAATACATCACTTGGCATGTGGGAAAAAGCATAATGTAATGTAAACCAGGTGATATTTCAATAATAAAGGACAAGTGCATAAATCACTGCAAGCTCAAGACCTTAAGTGATTAATCTTTGAGAAAAGCAGCAAAAAGTGGAAAAATTGCGAAGACACTAACACTGACTCAACCTTGTGAGCAGATATGCACTATGAATGAAAATTTATTCTGTCAATAAAACACGCTCTGACCCCTCTTTTCCTTTCAAGTTTAGAAAATGGTTTTTTGTTACCACTGACTTTAATAAGGTTTGTACTTGTGCGGGAATCAAATTTGCAGGATCAAAGAGACCCTGTCAAAACTCAAATGAGATAATTATGTGCTGAGTATTTTACAACTAGAACTTTGTTCAAAGACTTTCTTTTCCATTGTTCTTAGCCATGTCAAGTCTGCAGTATGAGCGGCTCTGTGTGTTGTTTAATATTGGAGTTTTACAAGGACAAATTGCTGCAGCTCAGAATTTCCAAACAGATGAGGGATTGAAAACTGCTGCAAAAATGTTCCAGGTGAGCACATCAAAACTTTAGTGTGATTATTCTGTGAAAATATTTTTCTAGAAAATGAAACATGATAAAAATGGCAATGGAGGTGGTTAACAAGGTAAAAAAGAATCTCTGAAGGGGTATTTTTTTTGTTCAAACTCATAGATAAGATAGATAAGGTGGTTGAATTGCAAGTAATTTTAAATAAAATAATTTATTACACGACTTGGGAAGTCAGAGGGCCAATAACTAAAATCAACCAATCAAAATACTCTATTGCCGGTCAATATTCTCTCAGTATTGGACCGGGCACTGTCCCGAATGGTCCCGAATGGTCCCGAATGATACCGCACTTGTGTCCCTTTGAACTTCAGTTGTGTAATAAATCTCTTATTAACCAAGCTTGTTCGGGACCGTACTGGAAGAATATCGGCCCTCGGTCTTTTTTGTGCGGACCTCGCTACGCTCGGTCTGTACTGTCAAGACCTCGAGCTGATATTCTCACAGTACGGCCCTCGCGCTTGGTTAATAAGATATATGTAACTATTACCTGTTATCTATTGGATTGGAGTAAGTAGAATTTAAGCCTGTGTTGCTCGTCTTTAGGGCTTAATTATTTCAGTGCAGGTCAATTGGAAATTTTCTGTTTTAATTTTTGATAATAGTGCTTTGACCTGGTAACTGTGTTGTGTTCCTGGGCAAAACACTTTACCCTCGCAGTGCACCTCTTCACCCAGGAATTTGAATAGGTACCAAGGAACTGTCTGGGAGGTAAACTCTCCACTATGAGCTGAGTGGCCCATTCAGCCAGTGAGAGCTTCTTTTGGTTTATGTAGCATGAAGTGATGAGAAGCGAATGTTGCTCCTCCCCCTGGATGAGATGCCAGTCTATTGCAGGTTACCCCAGGCATTTCATTAGCTTTCCCTGACAGTTTGCATGAACCCATTTGTATTCCTGGGTGAGGAATGGCACCATGAGAGTAAAATGTCTTTCTGAAGAACACATCACAATGACACTGTTATTGTATGTCTCAAACCAAGACCTCATAACCTAGGATCACCCACATTACCCTTAACACCCCAACATCAGTGTACATATTCTCCATACTGTTCTCTACACATTTCCAAGAATGCTGGCAAGGAGAAATCAAGAGTTTCTTTTTAGTTGGTGATCATTTTCTTTACTCTCTTGACCTAACATAAGTGGTACTGGATCATTTTGCCTCTAAGACTTACCAGGAACCTGTGAAAACATTTTGTGATTTAAAGAAAGATGTTTATGGTCTTATGGTCTTGGTTGTGAGACAAATGGAGAAAAAAATTCTGAATCCTGATGAGGTGTCAAACATCTGACCCCTTATGTATCAATTTGAAGCGATGATATCCCACTCACCCACCCTCGCTTAGGTATTTGAACTTTTGAAGGTTGGTCGCCAGGTTCAAATTTCCACCCTAGGGCAAAAATTGTGTACAAATGCCTTATCCAATTTTTTTGTATTAGGTAAAATCAGCAACTGTGACTTTCTACACATTGACCAAGCTTTAAAACGTAAGCTATTCACTCGCAAAAGTGAACTATTTACCTTAAACACCTCTGTGCCAAAAGATATAACAGTTATATTCTGCTTGAAAGACTTGCAACTTTCAGTTCAATTTTTCCACTCCCCCTTAGCACCAACAACAGTCAAATGCCTGTGGGTTGCTTGGGGAGGGGAAGGGAATTTTGAGGCTTTTAACTGATTACGGTGTTACTGAGACTGTTTTTATGCAGGTAAATGAAATTTGTAGATGACAAGTTTGTTCTGATTAAGTGATTGCATCAACAGTCAGCTAGTGGAGTCTTTCAGCAATTGAAGGACAAAGTGTTTCCTGAGCTGCATCAGGTACCAACACCTGATCTGTCTGTGGAGATGTTGACATTTTGTGGTGCCGTTATGTTAGCTCAAGGTCAAGAAAGTATCTGGAACAAAACTGAGCAAGGTAATGTCATTAATATTACTTGAAATATTTAGTTCACCATTTATGCCCAAGCATCGGTATCCATATTTTCTATACGATTGTCTTAACATTTCCCTTTGGTATTGACTAGGAGAAGTTGTCTAACAATCAAATTTTCTTAGTTTGGAGATCACTCCTGCTATTCTCATGTTCGTAATGAATGACTCAGCTGTATTACTGTAAGGAGATAGTAGATGCCGGTCACTCTTGGGGTTTGAAGATTTAAAACTAGGGAAGAGTTTACCCAACATTCTCTGTGCTAGTTTGGTATTTCAATTGCCATCTGGTTGGGTCATTTGGTTGAGTGCTGGACTAGCAGTATTTTCAGTATCTGTTTGCTGGATATTGCAAGCTATTATTTAAGCAATAGAACACACTTTTCCAAACTCTACAATGAGATAGAGCTATACGGGATGTTGGGAGAACATAAGGAAAACTTATTGATTTATAACCTTTTTGTGTGTTTTCCTAACATCCCAAGTGGATGCAATTTTTTGCTTTTTTGGCAAAACTAGTCACATGCTGGCTCTGTAACCCGATAAAGCACCTGCTTGGAAACTGAAGTGACCAGTCAGATGATGTATACTATGTTCCTTGTTATAAAGGGAAATGTTACATGTTAATCACTGCTGGGAGTTTAACGGTAAATGTTTACACTGTGTATATGTATGTGACGATAAATGTATGTGCCATAAATGAGAAATGATAGAAAGAAATGTGTCATTCTGTGACTAATAATTTTCTTATTTTGTAGATAAAATGAAGGATGCCGTGATAGCCAAGGTTGCTGCACAGGCAGCAGACTTTTACAAGAGTGCACTTAGTGCTGCCCAAGTACAGACCGTTAAACAAATGCTGGAGAAGGTACCAAGTTTTAAAAATGATTCTTGTGATTTCTTTGTTATATGTTTTTGTGAATTTTTTTTTTTCTTTTTGGAAGGGGGGGGGGGGGGATTACATCTTCCATAGACAAAAGGTATGGTTTATGAGCCAATCTGATCTCAAATTAGGTGTGGATGGCAAATCTTCCGCAATAATTATGCTTCCGAACGTGAGGTGGGAACAGACTGCATTTTGAATTATAACCCTTTGTTGTCTTTTGGGCTATATTTTTTTGACTCCGAGTCAATATTCAGGGTGCCAATATTTTTTTGTTGGTTGGGTCAGAAAATTTCTCATAAATTTAGTTAGAATGCTTGGGACCACTATGCATAATGCGTGTTTCAACCCACATAAGTGATCTTTCAAATTTCTTTGTAGGAGTGGATTTCTATTCTGTCAGCGAAATCGGAATTTTTTAAAGCGATAGCAGAGTATCATATGGCTCTAGTGGCCAAAGACAAAGGGGCATATGGCGAAGGAGTGACAAGATTCAAGGTGAGATTCGATGGAATAAGTATATGCTGTAGGTTCTTGTTTAGTGACGACGAACGAAAGAGATGGTGAGTTAAAGCAGTTGGAGGCAGCTGTTGTTAAGGAAACGGCTGCGGAAAGAATCTGATCCAAGCCTTTTTTGACACAGCGGTCAAACGTGGGCATGCGCACGGGGATCAATTCTGGCCGGCCGCGTGCAAATTTCCCGCGTAATATTTCAAAGGAAAACATTAGAAAAAACCGCTATCTTGCAAAATAAGGGTAAAAAAATTGATGCGAATGCGTAGAATGAAATCTCTGTAGTGCTCACGAAGAAAGGCTCTTTATTCGGAAAATAAGGAAAGCGTAGCGCTCGAGAACACATATCAGTTCTTGCAAATTTACATGACTGCTCTTGTTGTCACTTGTTAAAACAAACGAAGGAAAAAACCACGGGAAGAACGAGTGAGGACCGAGAGGGGAATAACGACCCAACCAGATGGGTGTTTGTTTATGCATTATGTCTCTTTGGCTTTTCAGCAAGCTGAACAACAAATGGCAAATGCTGTAAAGCAGAGCATGGGACTCGTGGACTTCAAGGTATGTTATATAGCAGCTTCTTTTTGTTAATTATTTGAGAGAGAGAAACTTGCCTTATGACAAGCGCACTGGACCGTTGGTTGAGGGGTCTGGGTTCTAACGAGGTCAGTAGGTTGAACTGACAGGCAGGACGCTTTGGATCAATGTCAGAATCCGAGCAACTGCGCACCCACCCCTCCCCTAACCCAGCAACGGTCAACTGATAACAAGTCAGGGTTAATGTTGGTTAGGGGAGGGGTAGGTGCGCAGTTGCTCAGATGTGACATTGATCTGACACTTTACTCTCAGTGCCTCTCTCTCCACCCGAGAGTGGAGATGTATATGGACAAACTTTTTTTTTTTGGTGGGGGGGGGGGGCACGGAAGAAATGATAAAGGGGAGGGGAGGGCGAAACCTAAGATGGTTACCTTAGTATTGGGAGTATAAGCTGCAGCACTGTGGTTGAGAACCATCAAGTTGGTAAGAATCAACTACTTCATTTTTTTTCCCTTCCTATTTATGAATACTCCGAGCTTTTCTCTTATCTGTTCAGACGTGGGAAGGCAGGATCAAGCGTGAGGCCACCCAGCTTAAGAAAGACAACGATTTTATCTATCATGACAGAATGCCTGATATAGATTCTCTAGCACCCATTGGTCGCGCCGCTCTCGCCAAATCCTTACCGCTTTCCAAACCAGCCTCATCCAAATTTACAGACTTGTTTACCAAGTTGGTGCCCATGGCTGTCCATAATGCACTTCAAGCGTATGAATCTCGCAAAGGAGAAATCATCAGTTTCGAAGTTGGCCGACTTCGCGAAGGAACGCAATTAATGAACAGGTTTGTCGTGGATTCGTAAAACGTAGAAAAATACAAACATTCATGATAAATGCTTCGTGTTGAAGTGGTCAGATGTATGAAATGTATAGTGATGCAATGAAAAAAAAGCTATTGTACTATTTTCGGTGTTTCGGGGCTTTCATCCAACTCTTACTGAAGTAACCACAGATCAGAGCTTTATCCGAAGTCTTGAGGATGAAACGATGAAAATGGGGAAGTCGTCTAAACTTATTTCTGTTACCAGATAAAAGTGGTTCTGGAGCCTCATTACAAATCAATGCACTATTTGAATCACGACTTGTATGTCCCCTTTTCAGTGTTCTTGCGTCGCTGAACCTACCGGCGGCCATAGAAGACTTATCGGGACAGACAATTCCTAAGTCGGTGTTGGACAAATCTGCTGCGGTGAACGAGAAGGGAGGTCTGAATGCCATCGATAAATTGATGCAGGATTTGCCAGAACTGCTTCAAAGGAACAGAGAAGTCCTGGACGAGGTAAAACTTACTGAAAGTATTTTTTTTGTCCCTCCTCCCCCTCCCCCCCATGGGATGAACTCTGGCCGCTCTTTGTGTCAATCTCGTGTGTGGACTTATCCTCCCCTCGTCACTCACCTTTCCTGGTTGGTGTCAGACGTCCTTTCCTGAAAATCGCAAATCCACAGCCCTTCGTCTGTTTTTCTTTCAATTATTAATTAAACCCTTTGAATATACCATTTAAAGAAAGAAACCTTTCTGCCCCCCCCCCCCCCTCTGCCGAGAGGGTTTGCCATATGAAGGAAAGTCAAGTATCCCGTCTGTCCCATTCAGGGGTTACTGTGAATAATGATGTTAATGTTGGGTTACTCTTCGGAATCTCAAAACGCAGTTATTTTCACGATTAGATAAATTGTAGGTTCTTGAGCATATGTTTCTGTACGAGTGCAAGGCTGTGCTCTAAGAAAAATTGAGGGGAGCCCAGTGCTCTGAAACTGTGAAATCCAGGGTGCTCAGCATATTCTTTTCATGAAAAAACTAAGATTCCTGAGTCACCCAAGAACAAAAGTAAGGCGCCATGGGCCACCGGGTACTGTAGCCGATTCAGTGGAAGGGTTATGAGGGTCTAGACCCCTCCTTCCATCAGACCTTTTATTATCAGATAATTTGGTTTTATTAACTGAGATGATAATGTAAATGTAATCTCCCAAATCATTCCGAGCAGCGTATGGCAGTTTGCAGCCTTTTCCTATATGTAGGCTGTTCGGAAAGCCGCAAGACTCCTAAACAAGAATTCATGTTTCAAATGGTCGCTCTTCTTCCCCGCAATATCAATGAACGCTTTTCACTTAACTGATTCATACCTGTTTCTCTTGTTACCATGTTTCCACCAATAACGTACCTCCATTTTCTACATACATAACACACACGACCCACAGTTACTCTATTCGCTCTGACGAAGGGCCAACGCTCGACACGTCAGTTTTAGAATCACTCTACGGTGGTCAATTTACAATATCAACTCAGTTGATTAAAAATTATCTTGTAAAATCCCCTTCGATACAGCACCACAGTTTCTTCACAAACTTACCTCGTTTATGATTTTTTCCACCACTTGCCTGACAACGAAATTCTTGCAGTGACAGGATGACATATTGCTGCACAATGTGGCGTAATTAACATTGGCTATCGTTTAACTATTGTTTAGCCGTTTGTAACGGAAGTATTTTCGTGTTTCCAGGCAACGCGAATGATGGACGAAGAGGAACGTCAGGACACACAAATGAGAGAACGCTTCACGACTAAATGGACTCCAAAACCGTCAGCTGAGCTCACGATGCAGTTGAGACAGGAAGCTGACAAATATCGCGGCATTTTGGAGAATGCAGTGCGAGCTGACGATATTGTTAGAGAAAAATACAATAACCATCGACGGAATATGGATCTACTGAGTAAAGGAGAGGTAGGAATTTATTTTGTGGCTTTTCTAATTTACCAAAATTGTTTTTGTAGCATTTTAATCTGGAAAAAAAAAAAAAGTAAACTTGTTTTATTTTCACTTCGAAAATTGAAATCGCTTTCCGCCAGCTGAGTGTATGTGAAGGTAATCTTTACATTCGGTGCTCTCGGGATGGATTTAAGAATTGTCTTCGATTGAAATAATTTATCAATATTTATGTAGAAAATATGCCTTATTCGATGGTTAAACATATTTGATAGTTTAACATCTGAGTCTTTTAGGGGTGAGTAAAAATAGAGCAATTATTTATTACTGTGCGATAAAATAGTTATAATGATTTGGCTTAATTGATTTATGTGAATAAAGCTATGTCTCGTCTTGGCATGGAATAATAATATACAGAAAACTACCATCTACTTGTGATTACGAAACCATTTCCGAGGATAGAGGCTACTTTTCAGTCGAGGATGAAATACAAATCCTGACGCAAGCGTGTGATATACTTCATATCCAATTTTTTCGGGCATGTCCGTGACGTGGGCAGACGTTTCTCAACTCCTTCGAAGGTGGAAAGAACTGAACCAAAAACCTTGTTTTTTCATCTCAGGCGGAATTGGCAGCAGCCATACCTAAAGTTGGAGCTGCGTCATCTTCTTCAGCTTCCAGCCCGGCTGTGCAAGAGCTGAGGAAACTAATGGAGCAAGTAGACACTATCAAAGCCGAAAGGGATGGTATAGAACAGGACCTGAAAGTACAGCCAGACGATATGGGTGAGCTGGTAGAGATACCCGGGTGATATCGTAATTAGAGTTATCATGTGATCCTTCCGGCCTCGCTCGTGTAATCCCATAGAAAACCACAGTAAAAGTACAGCCGGACGATATGGGTGAGCTGGTAGAGATACCCGGGTGATATCGTAATTAGAGTTATCATGTGATCCTTCCGGCCCCGCTCGTGTAATCCCATAGAAAACCACAGTAAAAGCTGACGTATGCAGGGCCGGATGGGTTGACGTGAGCCGAAGGCGTTCGGCCCTGCTGCCCCTCAAGTCGCTTTGTTGCAAAAACTTTTAAAAAGGCAAACTGAAATATGAAAAAAGTCGCGTTTTTCAAGGAATTGGGAGTTTCCTGTTTTGACTTGAAAAATAGAGTTAAAGTTTTCATGGCAAATTTCTTTTTGGACTTGTGGGACTGCCTATGCTGTCTAGCGCATCCTATTTAGATTGAAATTTTCAAGACGTAGTGGTCATGTGATAAAATGCTTATTCACTGAGTTTGATCGGGCCGAACAGGAAAATATTTGGCTCTCGGTCATGAGACACGGACCTCGCTGCGCTTGGTCCGTACGTCATGACCTCAAGCCAAATATTTTTCCGTCCGGCCCTCCCACTCAGTCAATAAGTACATATTAGTTCGGTTCAATGTCGAAAGTGAACCGGGATTGTATTGGTTTTCCTTCACTGCGGTCTGTGATTGGTCGATAAAGCAAGCGCCTTCCACTCGACCAATCAAGTAACTAAAACCAATCACAACTTAGTTACTCGCGTTTCCCCGCGCTTTAGGCAGCTTCTAAATTTTTTCTCGAGTTCTCATTGGCTCCCTGTGACATTTCTTTGTTCTGATTGGTCCGTCACGATGATTACTCCGATTTTGGCGTTTAGACTCTCAGTTGAGAAGTGTCTTATCGTTGCGCCATGTAAGTTATTGAGGTCGGGAGAAAAGTCTGCAAAGGGCAAATGAAAAACGAGGTTCGCGAACTTTCATTGTTAAATTAGATTTATAAAGTTTATGAGAGTAGATTTGACCTAGAGGACCACTGGATAGCGCATCTAGCGAACCAAACCACTTCCTTTTCAGAAAAATGAGAGAAAACGAACCAAAGCAAGGCAGAAAACCTTTCTCTGACTGCAGAAGAAAGGCAGCATATACTATTTATCAATACTGCTTTGAAAAGCACGCGAACACTTCCATTCTCTCTCTCTCTCTCTCTCTTTTTTTTTTTTTTTATATAAAGCTGTAAAGTTTCTGAGCGCCCTGGCTGCTGATGGAACAATACCTGATGTTGAGAGTATCATCAGTTCTAATCTGAGTGCAGGCTTTGATTCAGTGAAGGAAACTGTTTCTGAGAGTATTGCGAGACAGGAGAAGATTCTGGCAGCAGTACAGGTGGGGGAAATCGTATTGAGATTAAATCACAGAGGCTAACAATGCGCGAAGCTTTTTAACCTTTTTGCTCCATTATCTAAGTTAAAGTTCTCCCGACTGTTTGCCGAACATTTTTTGAATTTTAGCTTTGAGAATTTCGGGTTAAATCAAGATATCTCCCTTGGTTGGTATGGTTTTTTTCTTTCTGCTTGAAAATGTATTGATGTTGGAATGATGAATTCCTTTTTGATCCCTTCAAGAAATTGAAGGGTAAGTAACTAGTGTAGACTTTTTTCTCACTCAGTTACACGAAAGAAATTGCAAAAATTGAGACCGTTATACAGAAAATCCTTAAAGATTCACGCACTTGAGATGTGGGTGTTTTAATTCCTTTTTTTATTTATTTATTTTTATATTTATTTTTTTTTCATTTTAGGCTACTAATGATAAGTTTGTGAAAGAAAAGCAGTCTGGACAGGCAGCTACTGAACGGGAAACTATGCTAAAGGATCTGGCGACAGCTTATGACATCTACATGGAGTTAATTGGTAATCTGCAAGAAGGAACCAAGGTAGGGAATGATAACAGTTGAGGATTTAATTAAAATCAAGGCTCCTCACGTGTTCTACTCTTGTTCTCTTTCAGTTTTACAATGATTTTACGCCGATACTGGTGCGTTACCAACAGAAAACTAGTGATCTCGTTTTCGCTCGAAAAACAGAGCGGGAAGAGTTGTCTAGGTAAGAAAGCTATATATCGCCGTATTTAGTTGATAGCGTTCGATTTAGTCCTTCATTTTTCACAGTCTTCTTTTTGGTCGGTGAATGACTCGGTGGCTTAACCCTTTACCCCCAAGCGTAAGTGAGTATGTTCTCCACACTGTTCCCTATACATTTCCTTTAGTGTTGACAAGGAGAATTTGTGGAACAATCAAGAGCATATTTAAATGGTGATAATTTCCTTTATTCTCATGACCTTAATGTTTGATCAGGGGTGATATTGTAAGGAGAAATTAGATGCTGGTCACTGATGGGGGTCAAAGAGATAATGACAAGTGCGCTAGACCACAGAGTCGTGCACAGAATTATTTTCTTGTCTTAATGAGGAAGATCTTTCATGATACAACTAGTAACTTCGTGTAATTAGGTTACATTGCACGAGCGTGGTCCATATTTCCACTGTGCTCGCTGATGACGTGTGTGAACGCACAACGTTATTAGTACTCAAGAAGCAAATTTGATCTTGGCTGCGCCTCTTAGTGTATCTTTTTTGGTCCTCCAAACTTTCTGCGTACTTCATATCACGATGAAAGCACCCTGGCGCATGAACCAATTGTAATGCCCCCTTGTGGTGTCTGCACCCAGGAGTAAAAATGGAACCAAGGAATTGTTTGAGGAAACCTTCTCAAATGCTGCGAATAACTTGTGATCTTAGAGAAGAAGTCGTTAGTGTTTGCGCGCGCTGATTACTTGTAGAATTATGCTCGGTAACGATGCGCAGTACAATCGTGAGGACTGATTCGTTTAAAGATCTATATTTTCACAATGCGTCTCTTCACCCAACAAGGGAAGCATTTTAAACTTTAAGCTCGAGTTTCTCAAGAGAATTAAAAAGGTCTTTTTCAGTAATACATCTCTGTGATTTCAGAGACCTCCAGAAGACGATAGCAAACCAACCGGCGGAACCAACACCTCAAGCGCCACCACATCATCAACCTCCAGGTCTGTCAAGTTGCAAGTAAACAACGCCGCCAATCGCATGAGCACATACAGTATAGTTGCTTTTCAGCGAGTCTATGCACCTCGTTTAATAACTTAGTCATCGTAAAAGTGCTTATGACAGAGATCTCGCTGTGTAACCGCTTTAGGATAAGGAGAGACACATCTTTTTTCGTTACGTTGATTTCAGGTGCGCGGGTGCCTCCTGGCCGCCCTCCGCCTCCATCCACCCAGCCACAGCAACAGCAGCATCGGCCTACAGCCCCTACTCCAGCTGCGCCTCCTATGGCTCCTCCACCAGGAGGTCCCCAACAGTATCCCGCTCCGCAGTATCAACCTATGCCTCCTCCCGGATACATGCCCTATCAGTACGGAGGGTACCCCGGATATGCACCTCCCCTACCACCTGGTTATTACAACTACGGTGGTTATGGAATGCCGCAGGGATACCCCCCTCAGGGACAACAACCTCCCCCGGGAGGGTACCCACGTCAGTAGATCATGTTAATTGTATAAGCTCTCAAGCATAAAGTTAATTGAGGGCTAGTCATGAATCTTCTCTTTTCCTAGAAAGACCTAACTCTTGGGGGAGGGGAATATTTAAGATTCACAACTAGTCCGGTAGATAGATAAAAACTGTCATTATAACGTAGGTATAGTTTCTAATAAATGTTTTCAGGAAAGTTTATCGAGAGCAAGCATATCTATGTGTTCATTCACCAATGTAAAATTACGGCTAAAAATCACGGATGTAAAATCACAGCTAAAAATCGCGTTTGTAAAATCACGGATACAAGATCAGGGACATAAAATCAGTGATTCCAAATCTTTTTTAAACTCTCAATGGAATCCACGCGCTTTAAAATCCTCAAAAATGGCACACTGATCAAAAAGAGAATTCGTTTTCGGTAGCTAAGATAAACCAGGTGTCTCGATTGAATCAGGCTGCAAGAGTTAGACCGCAAGACCGATCAACAGGTATACTACTAAAGATGTATGAAATTGAAGAGAAAATTAGAGGGTGCTTTAATTACAGCTATCAGTTACAAACTTATCCTTGCCTGTTGAACGGGCAGAGTAACGGGTTCAAGTTTGAGCAGTTGGGTGACAGTGAGATTGTTATTGTTAAATTGGAATTTTTGCTTCCGTTTTCTTTTTGTGCGATAGTCCTTTATTGTAAACGATGTGGCTTATCTTATTGAGACTTTTCCATTGTTGTTCGCTAGGAAAAAAAACATTCTTGATATATAATAAATCAAGAAAGCACTCTACGGTTGTGGTCGTGTGTTCATTGTTTCGAAAACAAGTGTCGCCTGTCCTACCAGTTCCCGTTTTTAGGTGGGGAAGGAACCCGTTCTCAGGTTTTTCACCTTGTTCGTAGAGCAGGTGCCTGAACATTAGCTAGGATGCTTTACTTCTGGACATTTTACGAAAGAGAAACTTGTTGACCTGTCCTCCCCACCTTACCCCCATCCTAATCTCGTACCCAGGTCTTACCGTGTAACCGGACAACCGCTGGCCGTGGAAGATCTGGGTATAGGACTACCCCCATCCCTCACACAATAATTAAGAAAGTGCAGTTTGATAGTAAAATTTGTAAAGTTTGTAAAATCAGATCACCGGTTGCTGCTATATAGTCTGGGGCCAGATCCTTTTTCATTCAATTTGTTTAATTTTACATATATATATGTGCAGTTAGATATAGCTCTTTGGCATATAAAACCCTGCTTTCATGTCCAAATTGAGCTCTGTGGGATGAGTCATTGCCGCTAGCAATGTGCATGGCTCACTGGGCTTTTCTAGTTTGAGCACTCTGGCATGGCTTAGACGATACCACAAATGTGGGATCGTTTGGGTGACTACATCGGCTCTCCCCCATCCTAGCATTAGCACTGCACTGATGAGGCCCAGAAGGCCGAAAGAGTGCTAATTCAGACGTGCGATTTTGAGCTCCTCGATTAGCCAAAGTTTTACTTTATTGATTCAAGGTTAGTCTGGCCTTTGGGCCTTTTTTTCATTTGCTTTGCGTGTGATTTATGGATTCAGGTATGAATACCGAGGGATAAGTAAAAGATTTAGTCGCCGATGTAACCATTGAAGACTCGTCGATCATAAATGGAGAATCATATGCATCAAGAGCTGTACGTACCACAGGAAATATTGGAAATAATGTACCAAACGAGCGGGTTTTTGCTTTTATTGAAAACAACATGCCGCAGCGGCCGAGAACCGCGTCCTTTACACCGTCTAACTCGGACATGAGTGCTAGCCCGGGAGTTATGCGTGGCAAAAAGAAACTTGAAAGGTAACCAAGAAGAAGTTATCTCGGCGCATATTTTGACATATTAATCAAAAAATTAATTTTATTATTGTACTATAAACTTAGTTGTAGGGAATTGGAACTGTCCATATTGCGGAAACTGATTACAATATCACGTGATGGTTTTCATTATGGGGAGGGGGGCTGGGACGAAATATTGTCGGAGAACTAGCGCCTTTTTTCTGTCGGGGCGGGGAGGGTAAGGAATACTCGGTATGGCTTGAGAGGGTCTGTTCTCTATTGTATGAATAAAACATTAGTAAACACATGATTGCATTTAAAGAAATGTTAAACACCAATCTCATATAAGGGTAGTTTTGGTAAATGCAGTTTCACTGAGAGAAGAAAAAAAAGTATCTGGTAATTTTCTTTGGATTGACTTAGATGCCTTTGAAGTAACTAGCAATTTGTTGTATATTTGCCTTCTGAAAACAACATCTAGAATGATAAAAGCTTTGAATAAATTCTCCGTCTAAGAGGTTGCATCTCTTGCTTTCTGATTGGTTCATCTGATCTTGATATGGCTTTGGATCAATACCTGTGGGATATCACAAAACCAGCAGGACCAAAAATGGATGTGAATATAATACGTTCTCCTACAAAAAACAAAACAAGATTATTTCATGAACAACAAATGAAGTGATCATCTGACGAGGTGGTCACTAACACAAAAAACCTGCGAAAAAAACAATTCAACTTCTTTGATGTTCAAACAGTAAAAGGGGCACAACTGCATGTTGATTTATAAGGTTGTTATCTTCACATGGAAAAGGTCTTCACATGAAAAAGTATCTCAGTCATTATGAAAAATGAGAAATTCTCACTGATTTTTCAAATATCTTTATAATATCCATTTTTAAATCACTGGTGATCCTTGCAATCTGATTGGTTCTCATTGGTACAAATTATTCACAAATCATACCATTATTTGCTCAAAATCCCATCCTTTTCCCAACCCTTAGAAAATCTTTGCTAAATCGTAACAACCAGTCAGATTTCAAGTCACTTTACACTTTTTACTAACCTGCTCAGCGCTGGATCAATAAAATATTTGAGCAGAGTAAAAAGTCCCCCAAATGAGTGACTGAATCTTTTCAATTTCAAAATGGATGTAATTAAGTGGTAATTTACCTGTAAATTTGTGTTGTGTAAGTTTAGTCTTAAATCATACTTTTGATTTCAAATCAAAGTTATGCTGCACGCTCATTTAATTTTGAAATCACGCATATGATTTCAGACCAAACTGCACGGATCCACTCAGTTCAATTGCCAGATTTATATATCTATTTTTCTGAGAATTTGATGTTAAATCAGACAATATCTCGACTCAGATTCTCCTTCTGTGTAACAATATATTCAATTGTGGGGAGAAATTGCTTTTTGCTCATTTCTGAGAGGTGATAAGGGTTAAAAATAGATAATGTTACGTGCACGAATGACCAACAGATGTCCGCTAACAAAGCATACATAAAAATAGACTCCCGGGTACGATACAAGGCACGCAACAAAAATGTAACAACAAGCAGTTACCCATTTTAACCATTATTTAATTAGTTTTACACTGTTTAATTTACTTAGGTTGAAGATTAAGTTAAGCAGTTCGTAAAGCAGGCTTACAATCCTTCATGCCGTGTAAGTGTTCATCGTCTTGATCAACTTCGAATTCCAACCTCGATCCGCCGACTGAAGACCACAATGCTTGGCTTTCTTGATTCATGGCATTCTTTCGTACACACAAATTCTTCCGGAGGACTTCATAGTGAACTCTATATTCTTTGTCTTCTTCCTTTCTCGGGTATCGTCTTTTTCTTCTCTTTCTCCTCTCCGCATCTCGCAAGGTCAAAAGGTCATAGCCTCGTCACATGTTCTTCTACAAGTTCTATCGGCCGGCCACGAGGGTAAGCCCTGGGGCAAATCTTTTTTTGTACTTCTCTGATGCAATCACAGTTAGGAATCCAGGGCTGAGTCATTTTGGGTCATAACTCTACGCTTTCTCACAAAATATTATAACGAACATTATGTCTCCTATCAACGTTCAAAAATGTGACATAGGAGACCTCCGCGCCAAAGAATTACGACAAATTTAAAACGCTGAGTTCTCTGAGGTCAGTCCGTCATGATCGCTTAACATTCTCATTTCCAGGGTTCTCTCGTACCTTATTGAGGGAGAAAGAGGTAGGACCCTGGGAACAAACAACATTAAAGATGTGCGCTCAATGGGTTGATATAGATAATAAATAAAATTGGTTTTGTTTAGAGAGAAGCAATCGTTCGTCTCATGATGTGGTCACTTCAGATGTGTCGGCGAGACGTTCCGACTGCATACTGCTAGTCTTCTTCAGGCGATGAGGTCGATTGAGTATGCGTCACCCATCAGCTGTTGAGCTCAGCTGTGACTGGATGGAATTTCACGACTGTGTTTGATGCATCTTCTGGATCAGGTTACCTCTGTGGTGCGCTAATGCACGGCTCTTTAACTTTTGATCATCGGCATCCAGGCCTCTGGGATTTCAGTTTCACTGTCCATGTTAATTAACAAATGGTAAACACCACAGCGTACACTATAGAGTTATGGATGCACGCGGGAGGTTGCTAAGCACGAAAGAAGCGTAAGAGTCGCTCGAGGCGATAGCCGAGAGCGACTCTAGCTTCTTGAGTGCTTAGCAAACCTCCCAAGTGCATCCATAACTCTATAGTGTACGCTGTGGTGTTTACCATTTGTTTTATAACATAACATTGATACATTGTAGCTAAAGAGTTCCCTTTTATTTAACAAATCTTACGTGACCAGAAAAAACAAGTGCGCGCGGAAAAATAGTCTTTGCATTTGCTTACGTCAACAGCGTACACCCATGGGTAAATGGAGGACGCTAAATTGACCAATCAGAGCGCGCGCTTTACTTTGGTTATGTTATAATGTTGTTTGTCTTATGCATATTGCCTCTATCCGCGTACAATCGACCTCATCACCTGATGAAGACTAGCAGTATGCTGTTACGGTATTTTCCCAACCGACACAAAGATACAACTCGTACTATCTCAACTATATTATTGACTGATGTGATAACTACGGAGCTATACCAATAATCAGTACAATAACTATCTTCTTATCTTAGAGCCTCTATAAAACTATAACTTCAATCTCAGTGCACTACTGCACAACTCACGGTTCTCTTTAAGGACCCTTGTCGCTTATCAATATCCACAACACTTTTCCAAGGCAGCCTTCCACACGGCTGACGATTCCAGTAAACGACTCTATCCAGCTCTCGCTCCTCTGGGCTCTTCGTAGCAACTCTAACTCACTGAAAAAGGCCTAACTTTAACTAATCGCGACTCTTTAGATATCTTATACTAAAGTTACAGAATGTTCTAGAGATCTGTAATATTGCTATTTTTAGTAACATTACACTACGATTACAACATAACGAAAATATGCTGACTAACGGCTCTAGAAAGTTCTATAACTGAGAGTTCTCGCTTAGTCAGCACGACTAAACTTTCTAGAAACTTCTTCATTCTATTTTTAGTAATTACGTAACGCCACGCTCTCTAGAAAAATATGGGCGCTCTCCATAACAATGCAGTCGAAATGTCACGGATCCCCATTCAGTTATCACATCGTGTGATAAACGATCACAATTTTCTTTTAAAAGTTATCATTAGTTCTCCAATTGTCGATAAAACAATGCAATCAACGGCAGCTGATGTAACAACGTTGAGCTATTAGTTAAAAGAGAAGCTAAGGGATATAATCTAACTGCTTTGCATAAACAAAAATAATAACAATAAAAAGTTATGTTGATGATCAAGTTACGAATCTGTGAGAATGACAAGATGTCAGATTTTTGATTCCCAGTGCTTGATATCACTGTAAATTGTCAAATCATTCTCAGATGGTTCTGGAGTTAAAAGACCGCTATGGTGATATGGTGCAACTGGTTCTTAAAAGATTTTAAAATTTTCCTTTTTGCCATTCAGGCATCAAGCTTATGGAGAGCATTTCTCTTATTTGCAGCCACGTAATTATGATAGAAATCTTTCTGCCCTTGCATCTATCAGTGTCGTAGCCGCTGACATGCCGAACTGCAGTCATTTGTGGAGTCAGTCGTTTCACATGTTTTCAAGAGCAGCGACTTGTGCTTAGAATTTACACTCTTTGTTTGAAGACTCTTTGTCTGAAAGAATTAACCCGTCCTACATCGAGTCACTGCTGTAAATATATGACTGTCAAAGGTTAGTCAGCAAGTGAGGCTCTACCTGCAAGGACATCCCTTCTCTGTACGGAAGAGTGCGCAGCAAAGACTACAACAACTCCTTGCCTACACTGACACTACTGTACGAAAATCAGTTCCTTCAAAAGACAACACTTTGATAAAGATGATTTCCTTTTTGAGCATACATTTTAAAGTGTTTTTTTGTTGGCCGTCAGTTACTTGAACTCCTTGAACAAAAGAATGAAATGAATGAAATGACTACTCTTTCCGAGAACAAGGAAGTGAGGAAAATTTCACCGTTCTCGTCAATTCACTTTGTATGGTCCAATATCTATTTTGGCCCGTATTTTGAATCACATGTTATCTATAAAATAAATCGAGATGTTTCATTTATATGTAGTTTTATAGAAATAATAGGGTTTGGGCTACTGGTGACCTGGGTGTTGTTTTAAAATTTGTGGTTTATCATCCGTAAACACATGTATGTCCCCGGGAAAAAAATGGTTTCTAATGTCAATTTTTTCGTTTTTACGGGTCACTTATGATTGAATAAAGGGGGTAAGATTCTTTAGAAACTGTGGTACTTCTACGGTTGGGGTATACCACAAGACAAGTCGGTTTTCATATCAACTGGGCTGATAATATAAATTTGCCATTTTTCTAAAGAGTTGTCAAAGCTGTCGTTTTAAGCGTCAGCCATTCGTCAGAGCGAATAGACCTAACAAATACTAAATGTAAACACCTTTTCTTGGAAAGTCCAAAGGTATATTTTATTGGGAGGTACAACTCGCAAGTTGCTAGATACTTAGTCTAGTCTAAAAATCTAGTCTAAACACACTATTTCATGTTTTTGTGACAGATTTTCCCATTCAAGTCTAAGGGTTTAATAATCAACCAGAACAAAAGTATGAAGTAGAATAATTGTTGTTCTATATTTTCTACAAACGTTTGAGCAGAAGCCCCATAAACGGCAGAGAAAAGAGCACGCAATAAATCTGTGGATACCCCAGCAGCTCAGCTGAGTGATTTAATCTACTGCTTGGCTGACCTTGAGCATTACCTTCGTGAATTCATTTTGTCTGACAGCCGTGAGATAACCTTCCTTTTGGAACTTTGTTTAAATAACTGGCTCACTGAGTTTTGTTGTACTCTTAAAAGCTAGAATATTTGAGAATAAGGATCCAAGCTTTTTAATGAAATAAATAAGAAACCTCTAATTCTGAAAATGAAAACTCCTCGTACAAAATTACCAGAGCATTAACCTCAACAAAAGACTTAAAAAAAAATCTTAGGGAAAAACTTTTTGGAAATATCAACGTTTGAAGCACGTTGAATTTGGTTTGACTGGCCTCAAGAGTTTACAAATTTGACAATCAGGCTATCATTAATAGAGTAGAAAAGATATGAGCCTAAAAGAGTTACAAAAACATTGCACTTATCAAAAATCTAAATAATTTCCAGAGAAAGTGTGAGGTAAGCTGTTTCCTTTTTTAGCCTAAGGGAGAAAGACACTGAGAATCAGGCTTAAAGGTGTCTTTCAAAATGAAACTAAAAGTTTCAATTTTGAGAAGAAAAAAAACTAAAGCGCAAAACTATCAGAGTATTAAAATGTCTCAGAGACTTAAGGAAGAACTCTACATTATCATCGTATGTAAGTTAATGATTAGATATTTCTGGTGAACTCTTATTCGGGAGAGGGCATTTATTAGAGCGTGGCTTATTTGAGGAACTATGGTAACTCAAAAAGGTAAATATTAAGTAAATAACAATTAATGATGAAGATAAAGAGCGAATTTCTCGTCGTTACCCGGAAGGTCACGTGGTTCAATAAGAACTGTTAAGGCGGCTGCCTCTTAGGTTTTGTCTGACTTTGTACCATGTGTGACATGCTATTCCCATTAAAAGTCAGTCATGTAATTTGATGTTTTCCCTTCAACAACAAGAAACATTAGAGTATAATTTCTATCATAAATTCGTAGATGCATAGGTTATTTACCTTGTGAAGAGTCATTACAAAATGACATCCATTAATACTCGGCTAATTTGAACCACCCAATTCAGCAACCTTGAAGAGGCACACGGTTTCTATGCAAAGACTTTCCACATCCAACTGAAGTAACAAAATAAGAATGCCGTATTTCTTAACCCCAGCGTAACGAAAAAACGACGATGAAACTTCTTGTCATTCGTAAGCTCTTTCCACGTGCAAGACTGATCTAAAATATGAATATTAATTTAAAAAATCATTTGAAATTCAAATAAATTTCCCACCTTTGATAAGCAGACCGACAACATATCGACTGAAAAGCACTTTTGTTCACACGTAAAATAAAATATGACGACTACCTAAAGGCTGATTTCACACTTGGCTGAGTTCAATGGAGGTATTAGCCATTCTTCCTCAAGCTTATATGAATGGCAACTTTTTCCCATTGCAAAGCATTTTTTAAAAGTCCTCGAGCTGTTTATTTGCTTTCCTCGAGTTAGTTCCGTTCTACAGTAGCTCAATAAATAACCAGATAGATGACATTATTTAACGTGAACAAAACGCTAAGCTGTTGAGCTAATTCATAAGTTTTCCACTGAATCAAAAGGTAGAAAAAAAAAATCATACAATAATAACACTACCTAGGATAGCAGCTACTCAAACCTTTCCATCCCTCCCCCCAGAAATATGTAACGGTTCTTCACTAACATTATTATCAAATTAGAGTATCAAGACTAATAATAATAATACCAATTCTAAGGATATGGACCACCAAAAAGTTTCGAACCACCCCCTAAGAAACATGCAATTATGGACTTTCACTAAAATTATCAAAGTAGGTCTTAAAATCTTAAAACTAAGAGTCAAAAAAAATTTAAAAATATTGAAAGATAAAAACTGCACCCATGTCGACGTATAACGTTGTAGAGGAAGGAATTGCTGCATTTTTACAATTTCTAGCTGTATGATGACAACACAAACTGTTTATATCGGAAATAACTATTTGTCAGACCTCTAAAATTTTTTCAACAGACTCGTGAGCTCCACACTTTTTGTTTGCTCACAGCGGGGGGGGGAGGGGGGTAGGGGGGTAGGGGGGTAGGGACAAACGTGAAGCGTACACCTCACACTTAACTCTGCTTGCCTCTTGCAAAATATGCTGTAACATTAGGACTTTTCTGCAGGCTACCATTACTTGCTTGTGTTTTTCTTTATCTAGATTTGAAGGAATTTATTTTACTGTTTTACTATACCCTCATAACGTATTTAACTGTTTTTTTAAGTCTACATACTGTAAAATTAACAACAATGACCCAAGTCACATTTAGTAGGTCGTTGTATCTTTTCAATTTCTTGTTACATCATTTTTCTGTCAATGAATGTACATGCGTTCTTGACCAAGCCTGAGGTCAAGATGATTGAATATTGACTAAGTTCCCTTTTCCTTGCGTTTTATGGACCGAGAAGAGGTCGAAGTCCACAAAAAGGCAAAAAATTACGAGGTTGAGACCCAGTCGCCCATCCTGGTTGAACCAGACTCCTTCCTACGCCCCGATTCTAGATAATGTACAGAATTCTAGCTGAGGCGTACAAATTAACGCACCTCATCCGAACCTCCTTAAGTACTAAGAAAAATAAGGTTCATTTGAGCTTTAAGTATATAATTCTGTTTTATGTGTTTACAGAAGCATGAATCTTGATGTACTGATTGCAAATTAATGATAATTTTAGGTTAAAGGCACATTGAGGAAAATTTAAGAGGCTTTTGTGTGCTATATGGTACACCTTTTATGTAAGAAAAGTAAGCTCGATAACTTAAAGAAATAAATCATGGAAATAAAAAAAAAAGTGTGGAACTTATATCCATCAAAGTGTTTTTTTAAAAAAAGTAGAACATCTTTTAAACCATACTGGGGCTCAGCAACCAAAACAACAAGGAAGTCGGTCAGCACAAGACTAAACAATCAGTGCTTGAAGAATACACACACGATGCCCACCAAATAACAATTAGCATCACTGCTGCTGGTAGTGCACTGGCAACAAAACATCAAACAAAAATAATGTGCATTGTATAACTATTGGGTTTATTTGAAATTATTGTTTTGACAAATACAAGGAACCATTAAAAGATTAAAAGAAAAGTTGTACTGGAGCGCTACATTTACAAAATACTAAATAAATGGAGGAAATATAGACAAGAAACCTGGCAGGTGAAAAAAAAAAAAAAAAAAAGCTAAAAGAGGATAGTATGGAACTGGTGATAACTTGTAGTCTAGAGCTTTCACTACAAATCACTGTAAGGAGTGCTTCCAAATCAAATCATTATTACTTGACTAATGGTTCATCCATGAACCAAAATACAGAGGGGGAGGGGGGCGGGGCAGGGCTGGCAGGGTGGGAGGAGAGAAAGTCACCAGGGGGGAGGGGGCTGATCTCACAACTCCAAAACAGCCAAAATCTACAATCAGTAGTATCACTGAGTTTCTTGACTGACAGGACCTTATTGGGAATGTTAACATCAAAGATGAATTCCATAAATTAATCATTCTTATCAACTGATCAATAGATAGCATGTTTTGGATTGGTTGACAAAAGAGATTAATCTTGGCGAGAAAAGTCAATTGATGGATATGCAGAACAAGCCCTGAGTAACTTGTAAATCTGCAACCAGATGGTCCTGCAATGAATCAAGTGGTGAACATTTTAAACAGTATAATTGCTAACTGCACTCATTTAATTTCATCATCAGCAAGATTTTTTTCAGATTTTGAGGACTGGGTATAAGAGACTATTTAGTTAGAAAGTTACTTGATAGACTGTCTTTTAGATAGTAAATCGTTATGGTGCTTACCCATAGTGTTCAGTGGTTGGCCAAATTTTGAATCTTTTGATTGAATCATGGGGTAAAGAGAGCATGAACAAGCCAAGCAACCAACGTCTTGACTGACCAACCAGCCAATGGTGTTCCTTATAAGTTCTAACCTTCCTTTTGCTCTATATTTTTCTTTTTATCCATGGTCATTTCAATTCATAGTGAGATTTTTCCTAACTAGATTGTTCCATATTTTAACCATCAAATTTCTCCACTTTTACAGTCAAACTAAGTGAAGTGTACCTGGGCTTGAAACTAACTTTTCAACTTACTAGCCAATTGGCCAGTGACATCTTAGATTTTACAACAATTTCAGTATATTTACTAGCCAAACTGACTGATGGAAATTGAAAGCCATTAGCCAAAACCGAATTTCTACTAGTCTGTGGCTAGTGGGCTACCATTAGTGTCGAGCCGTGGCGTACCCCTCAAGATTATATCAATGAATTGGATATTTGAATATTGAAATGGACATTTCAATATTGAACCCATGAGTCGTTTGAAGAATGCAATAATAATTGCTTATTTGATTGTGGAACCCCCATGGTCATTTCAAAAATATTCGAATATTGATCCTGATAGCTGTAATCAGAAATTGGCTTCTGATTTGAACAATGATCTGTACCATTTCATCATGAATACAGCTATCTGTTCAAAATTCAAATAATCAATCCATTATTGTATTCTTGAAATGACAAGCTGGTTCACTAATATTTAACAATTATTCGCCGAAGGTGAGGTGAATATCGTCAAATAATCCCCAAGACGAAGTCGAGGGGATTATTCGACAATATTCACCGAACCTGAGGCGAATAATTGTTTTAGTTTAATTTCCGAGCTGAACAACAGATAAATTTCTAAAATGATAACCTTTTAGTAACATTTATTAACATTTTAGTTTAACATTTTATATAAACCGCACGGAGCGGTTTATATAGCGTTATATAAGGAACCGCTCGACCAATCAGATTGCTGGAAACTCTTTGTTCAGCTCTAAAATCATACTAAAATCAAATAATCAATTCATTAACGTAATCTTGAGTGGTAAGCTTCACTTGATTTAACTCAGTAAAAGGTCAGATGGGTTCATAATTTAGGAAGACTGTTCTTCTCACAAACACTAAAGAAGACTTTCTCAGTTATTAAAATGTTGCAAAACAACTTGTAGAATTGTTTAATTTAATAATAGAAAAATAATCAACTTACCATTTAAAGGACAGCTTTCCTGATAAATCCTTTCTCTCATTAACACTGAATTGATCTTCCCTTCAAGCCCAGTTTTGTACCATCAGGTCCTTACTTGTCCCTGGAATGTGCAAAGAAGACATGATAATTCATTGTAAAGTGATGAAGTATGCCATGAAAATAAGTTAAATGCATTAGCTGCCTAGAAAGTCACTTTACAACTCTCTTCTCCAGTTTTTCTTTGGTCCCATGCTTATTACTATTGTTTAATTTTAAACCTTACCACTCTTACAAGTGAGCGACAAGCAATTTCTTCCCACATTACAATATATTATTATACAGTTCTAAGGAGATTGACTTGGAAATGGTTTGATTTAATATCAAATTCTCAGGTAGATAGAGATATGGTTATTGAACTGAGTGGATCAGTACAATTTGATCTGAAATCAAATGAATAATTTCAAAATAGAATGAGCGTAAAGCAGTGTAGTCTGAGGCTAATTTGAAATCAGATAACTAGTACGATTTCAAACCAAACTTGCACAACACGAAGTCTAATTACCACTTTATTACATCCCTTTTGAAATTGCTACTATTTAGTCACTCAAAAAAACGATTTTTTAGTCTATTCAAATAGTTTATTTGTCCAGCGCTGAGCTGGTTTGTAAAAAGGTTGCTAAACAAAAATGCCTTGAAATCTGATTAGTTGTTGTGTTTTAGTAAAGATTTCTCATTGCCTGGGAAAACAGTGCAATTAAGAGCAATTAATGGTACAGTTTGTGAATAAATTGTACTAATGAGAACCATTCAGGATCACCTGGATCACCTTTATTAAAGATGGATTTAATAAAGATGTTACTGAAACATCAGTAAGAATCTCTCAATTTTCATCGTGACTTTTATACTATTTCACAGACCTTTTTCTTGTGATAATAATGTTGTAAATCAACATGGAGTTGTGCTTTTTGACTGTTTAAACATCACATTAGTTGATTTGATCTTTTGTTTTTCAGTTTTTTTTGTGTGGGTGATCACCTCATTAGGTGATCACTTCATTTGTTGTTCATAAATTTAACTCTTGTTCTGCTTGATGTAGGAGAAGATATCATATTCACATTGTTTTTCAGTCCTGCTGGTTTTGTGATATCCCGTAAGTATCCATCCAAAGACAGATCAAAATTAAGTGAACCCTTCAAAATGCAAGAGATGCAACATCCAAGGCTGAGAATTTAACATTCAAAACTATTTTTACTCTACAAGTGTAGATGCTGTTTTCAAAAGGCAGACATAAAAAAAATTGCTTGTTACTTCAAACGCATCTAAGCCACCCCAAAGAAAATTACCAAACATATTTTTTTTTGCTCTCAGTGAAACTGCATTTACCAAAACTACCCTTCTATGAATAGGCGTTAAAAAATTTTTTACCACAAATTGTGATTTATAACATTTCTTTAAATATAATAGTAATGTGATTACAGACGTTTCATGAACACAATAAAGAGCAAGGCCTTCTCAAGCCCTACTATCCCGCATTTTCTTCTCCCTCCCCCGCTGACAGAAAAAAGGCACTGGCTCTCTAACAATATTTCGTCCCACCCCACTCCCCATGCACAAATGTTTCGACGATTGTTAGTTATAGTCAAACAGTTCTGATTCCTACCAATTAAGCTTATAGTTCTATAGTAAAATTGATTCTAAATCATTTTCTCAATATATTCCCATAGATAAATTCTTCCCAGTTACCTTTCGAGTTTCTTTTCGCGACGCATAACTTCCCGTCAAACTCATATCTACGTGATCACGGTTAGAAATCCAAAGCTGAGTTATTTTAAGTCATAAGTCCACGCTTTCTCACGAAATTTTCTACCGAACACAACATCTCCTATCAACGTTTAAAAATGTGATATAAGAGACCTGCTTGCTGTAGAACAACACCAAATTTAACCCATGCTGATTTCTCCAGGCTCGGTCCGCCATGATCTTTTAACATCCTCATTTCCTGGGTCCTCTCTGGGGAGACAGAGGTAGGACCCTGGGAACGAACAACATCCAAGAAGTGCGCTCATTATACTCTTAATAAGTTGATAATATAACAACTCATCACTACATCATAAAAAAGGGTTGTGGCTAGTCATAATGGTAAATAACACGATGTGGATCGCGACGTTTTGACAGCATACTGCTGGTCTACTTCAGGCGATGAGATCGTGTCACCCCTGTGCTGTTGCGCTCAGCTGTGATTGGATGGGATTCCATTGCTATGATTGCTGCATCTTCCGCATCAGGTTGCCTCTGTGGCCCGCTGCTGCACGGCTCTTTTGATCTTGGGATTTCAGTTCCACTATCCATGTCAACTCTTCCCGCTTTCACATCTATCATCGTCGTAGCCGCTGACACGCCGAACTGCAGTCGTTTGTGGATTCAGTCGTTTCACATGTTGTCAAGAGCAGCAACTTGTGCCTGAAATTTACACTCTCTATTTTGGAGACTCTTTGACTGAAAGAATTAACCCGTCCTACACCGAGTCACTACTGTAAACATATGACAGTCGAAGGATAGTCAGCAAGTGAGGCTCAACCTGAAAGGACATCCCCTTCTTCATACGGAAGAGTGCGCGGTAAAGACTGCAACAGGATTCTTGACGATTGTGGTATGAAAATCTATTTACAAGATCCATGTTCCTTCAACAGACATCACTTTGACAAAAATGATTTTCTTTTTGAGCGCACATTTTGAATTGTTTCCTATTGGCCGACACTCAGTTGAACGGCTTAAACAGTAAGCAAGCGATATTAAAATTAAATCGATGGGAAATGTTATTGTTTACCTAAAGTCTATGTGACCCGCTTGAGACTAATTCGAGCTATTTCAAATAATTGTAAGCTTGCAAGCCTGTTTCAGACAAGACCAATTTAAATTCCCCTCTAAAATTGTATTAAGTGCAGGTAAAATTTGATGATTAAGAGGAAGCAAACAAAATTACTGCTGAAATATCAACGTTTTCGAGGCTACTAGTTTAAATCTTGCTAAGAATTGCTTGAATGACTACTCTTTCCGAGAAAAAGGAAGTGAAGAAAATGTCACCCTTCTTGTCGATTAAAGTTTGGTCCAATACCTATTTTGGCCCGTATTGCGAATCACATATCATCTATAAAATAAATCGAGATGTTTCATCTATAGTAGTTTTATAGTAATAAAACGGTTTGCCTCCTGGTAAGAATTCTGGAGCTCGTGAGTGAATCAATTACATTAATTATGTCCTTTGGTTATCGCAGAGGCTTATCGGCTTCTAGTTATTGTTTTAAAATTTGTGGTTTCCGAAACACATGTTTCGGAAAAAAATGGCTTTCGCAATCAATTTTCTTTTTTCTACGTCCCTTATGATTGAATTAAGGAGGTAAGATTCTTAACAAACTGTGTTGCTTCTACGGTTGGGGTATACCACAAGACAATTCGGTTTTCATATCAACTGGGCTGATAATGTAAATTTTCCATTTTAAAGAGTTTCTAAAGCTGTCGTTTTGAGCGTCAGCCATTCGTCAGAGGGATAGACTAAACAAATACTAAATGTAAACACCTTTTCTTAGAAAGTCTAAAGGTATACTTTATCATAACATAGCCAAAGTAAAGCACGTGCTCTGATTGGTCAATTCAGCGTCCACCATTTGCCCACAGGTGTGATAACGTGATGCTGATGTGAGCAAATTCAAAGACTAATTTTCCGCGTGCGCTAGTTTTTTTTTGGTCACGTAAGATTTGTTGAATAAAAGAAAACTGTTCTGCTACGATGTAGCAATATTATGTTATAAAACAAGTGGTAAACACCACAGCGTACACAATTCAGTTATGGTGCACGCGGGACGGTTGCTAAGCACGAAAGAAGCACGAGAGTCGCGCGAGGCGATAGCCAGGAGGTACAACTTGTATTCCGAAGCGAAACAGAAATCAAACAAACATGTTTATTCGTAACACGATAAACGGTAAACACGGTAAATCCAACGACCGCCAAACAAATTGCCACTCCTGAAAACTCAAAACTTTCAACTCCTCAAAAAAAAACTTCAACACGTCGAAAAAAAGTCCGCGTGATTTGCTGACGACATTTAACTTACATAATCTCAAAGCACGCGCACGTGAGTCGCGCGCGCACAAGTTCGGTAACGTCTCCCTAGATACTAAGTCCAGTCTATAGAATAAACACTAGCCATGGTTTCTGTTTGTGTGACAGATTTTCTCATTCAAGTCTAAAGGTTTGATAATTGACCAGAACAAAAATATGAAGTAGAATAATTGTTGTTTCTATATCTTCTACAAACTTTTGAGCAGAAGCCCCATAAATGGCAGAGAAAGGAGCAGGCAATAAATCTATGGATACCACAGCAGCTCAGCTGAGTGATTTAATCTGCTCCTCGGCTGCTGACTTTGAGCGTTACCTTCGTGAATTCATTTTGTCTGGCAGCCGTGAGATAACTTTCCTTTTGGGTGGCAAGACAGGCGTTGGAAAATCTCACCTGACAAATGCGTTAATCGGAGAGGAGCTTGCAGAAGAAGGAGAGGAACTTGACCCACAAACCGATGATGTAAGTCATTTTCTCGCCGGCTATCAGCATAACTTAACGCATAGCTAAGCTGAACGGAACACAACGAGCAATTTTTAATTTTTTTTTTAGATTTGGCCATTCACAATTTTTTATAGTGTATTTAATCCTAAACCATCTCTGATCCCTATATATGGTTTACTCTTGTCTCAACTTCCTCAAAGATTATCATTGCATGCTTGCTCCAAATGACTATGGCCTATGGTGTCTCTATGGGTATGTGACTCTTACTAGAAATTCTAATTGCTCAAACCAGTTTATCCATCAGCTAGACCTCGATCTTTCTTAATGAAAAATTTCAAAATTTTAATTCAGCTTTTCTCTTTTGATGGAAATAAAATTCATGCATGTGTCTCCAGAACCTGCTATGTCAGACACGGTCACGTGGAACTTATGCAATCCATGATGGCATGGGTGGAACAAAATTAAAGATAAGGTGAATAACGCACGATGTCAATTGTGGAATAGAGAAACAAACACTGCAGAATGTAAGGCAAAATTGAGACACATCGTAATGTCAGGTTAGGAGGGGGGGGGAGGTGTGGAGAGAGACCCTTAAATACTGAAATAGGAGCCTGAAGGCGTCAGCGGTAGGAGTATCAGTTTCCCCTCACCACTGTGGCCTTGTCATCTTTGTATAAGCGTTTTCGTCCCTTCAAAAACGCCAACATTCCAGTATGCAATGAAACGATGGAGTTGGTGCTAAATTCAACTATGCAATAATTAATAAAATCAAACTCGTGTTTTGCGGTAAGAGAATTTGATATTTGTTTCCAGGTGACACGATATGATTTTGTAAAGAATGGTGTGAAGATGACTGTCTTCGATACTCCAGGATTGGCAGATGGTACAGGTAACGATGAAAAATACCTGAAGCAAATCAAGAATAAAGTCAAAGCTGTTGATCTTTTCCTCTTCTGCTTCGACATGACCTCTACCAGATTTCGTGACGACGACGTTTCGACAATGAGGAAGCTCACAAGGACGTTTGGTAGAAGTTTATGGGATCACACTCTGGTGGTGTTGACCTTTGCCAACAATGTTAAACCGTCAAAGGACGATGTCACCGAGAAAGATTTCTTCCAAAAACGAATACTTCTTTTTCAGGATAAGATCTGCGAAATGCTTAGTAAGGAAGAAGTTCACGAGAATGCCTTGGATTATTTACCGTTCGTACCAGCTGGGGAATGTATGAGGCCAACACTCCCAGACAGAGAAAACTGGTTGACAGCGTTTTGGATTGAAGCATTCAAACGTATCAACAGAAATGTAAAAGCTGCTTTCCTAATTGCAAACATCGATCGCATGACAATTTCCTTTGGAGGAGATTTATCAGATCTTACATCGGAAACACACCAGGGTGGAAGAGAATGCTCTAAAGAGGAAACGTTTCCCGTTCAAGGCAGCCTGGAAAGGAGTTCGCCAGTAATATCAAGGCGCAATGGAATACGTTATCGAGAAATACTTGAAAGAATAAAAGCAAAACAAATGACACCTACGACCATAAGCAACAGTGATACTTCGGTTGACGACGACCATGGTAGCGAATCGATTCTTCGAAGAGAATCGGCGTTAGTTTCAAATGAAGTCGAAGAACGATTTCAAGCACGGATGCGAAAAAGGAGCGTCCAGGGACCTAGAGATGAAAAAAATTTTGGAGAAAAATATCTACAAAATAGCTACGGCAAATGCGCAAGTAGTTTCGGTTACGATATTGACGATAACAATCTGGGACAGTCTGGTCGGACATCCACCACCAAGCTGGAAACAGAAAGACAAACAAAAAGCCCCCACTATTACGAAAAGGCATTTTCCCTTCCTCCGTGTTACGATGAAGCTGTAAGAAATCCACTGCATCTCCCAATGGACGAGTCCTGTTTACAAGAAATGTTTACAGAAATAGCAAAAGAAGCTTTACACAACCATAAACCTGGCAACAACGCTGGAGCGAGAGGTAGTCAGTCCAGTTTCGTAAACATTTACGTGAGATTGTTTAGGAAGACCATGGAGTTAATAAAAAGTCTTCTCCGCGGAAAGCAAAACCGAAAAACTGAAATGTAGGAGGACTTGCGCGTAAAAAATGGTAAAAATATTAGAAGAGGTGAGCATTAGTCGTTCATAAAGATGTTCAACTTTTGGAAATGTTGTCACTGCCGATTTCGTCGAAACTTTGGCACTCGAAACGTTGCGACTGCTTCCTCTGATCAGATTGACATATAATCAAAAGCAAGTTTAGCATTTAAAACTTAGAGCTGGTAGAATTAACTTGCTTCAGTGTAGAAAAAAATTACTTTGTGGACGGATAACCCGAAATAGGACAGAAATCCTGATAAAAATGAAAAAAAAAAAAAATTGATGAAGAAAGGTGCCCATCATAAGTTGAGACCTGGTTCTTGACTTACTTCTTGGGAAAGTTTAGCAGCAAAATCAGCCAATAACCTCTGGTCGGCTGATTTATCTTAAAAGTATTAACTAAAATATAAATCTGCTTGGCGTTGATTTACGATTTACACTACAACCAAACATTCCATCGTTTTATGGTCTGAAATACACAAAACTTATTTTACTCTTACGCCAGATGATGACCCAGTTTTCTTGGCCATGGCACGATTTATCCTTGTAAAGACACCCTTAATCGAAATTGAATCGCTGAATAATTGGATTTCTTTCACAAACGCGTACTGTATTTGGGAAATCAATTGTTTAAAAAGGTCATCGCGTGCATTCTTATTTATCTCTGTGTTCATCGCTTCAAAACCTATGTAACACCAAAATGTCCTCCCTTCCGCCCCCTTTGACTTTCATAACTGGACTTGGAAAACAAAAATTTAATTTAATTAAGGGTACAGGCCTAAAACAATTAATTCCAAGAGCTGGCCACGCCCCTACTTTTATCATTACTAAGGTAATGACCAATATTATAAATGCTTAAATCTGCTGGTAGATTACTTAGCGCTTACACAAGTGTGTGAATGAATTGCAGTGCATGAAATAGTAAGACTAAGAACGATTTAAACGTTCCAAAAGATTTTTGATCGTTTAATTTTAGAAAGTTCTTATATCTGAAAGGATTATTCGTCTTTGATAGTAACAGATGCACCCAATAACAACGGAAGAGAATGTGGTGTTGTCTTCTCTTTCTAAATAGAAAAAGTGTTACCAAACATTTTAACCAGAAACCTTTTACTAAGGAGGTATTTTCAAAATCAGAAAATAAATTTATGAGGTGTGCTAAGGATGTGCGTATGTTTTCAAGACCTACGATACGACTCCATTCCATTTAAAATTACTGGAAAACTCCGCCATCCCTTGTGAAAAAAAGTTTTAGAAAGTACCTATATCTGAAAGGATTATTCGTCTTGGATAGAAACAAATGCAACCAATAACAACGGAAGAGAATGTAGTGTGATCTTATCTTTCTAAATAGAAAAGGTGTTGCCAAACATTTTAACCAGACACCTTTTATTAAGGAGGTTTTTTCTAAATCAGAAAATGAATTCATGAGGTGTGCTATGGTGTGTGTATGTCTTCGAGACCGATCCTACGACTCCATTCCATTTAAAACTACTGGAAAACTCATCCCTTGTGAAAAAAAGGCTGCACTGACAAACTAAACAATGTGAGCTACGGGTCAATGTGTGCTATCGTAAGCCTATCTTGTTTTTTAGGAACGCAATATATCTTCGCGCCACCATTCATTAAAAATTAAAAGTTACCAACACTACTCTAGCTTTCATGCAAAGTCGTTAATTGTACGTCCAAGCACTGTATACTTTTGAGTTGGGGTGCTTCTCAATTACAACTTGAAATCGGCGTATGAATTTATCAGGTCTCTTGGTTGTTTTTTGTCATCACTGATTTACACTCGTAACACACGAGAGACATTGATTGCGTACACAATGCGCTATAATCAAGGCATTAGAACAAGACCGTGACCGCAAGTAGCGATCATGGGAAATAGTCCATTTTACAGTTGTGTGCTTGGTTGCCAAGCCTTTGAATGGGAGTGAGGCTAGGGGTGACCTTGTTATGATACAAACCTTGCTGCCTTTCAAATGTAAATCACTTTGTTATCATGCTAAGTTGATACAGGTCTCTATCACAACAAGGTCACCTTCAGCCTCACTCTGAAACAAAGGCTTGGCAACTAAGTACACAACTGTAAAATGGCCTATTGCCATATATTTTCTTGTCATGAAATAGTTAGCTTGGAAGCCCAAGCGCCTCTTCAGCTTCTGTTTGCGTGAAAGAATTAACAAATGGTAAACACCACAGCGTACACTATTGAGTTATGGATGCACGCGGGAGGTTGCTAAGCACGAAAGAAGCGTAAGAGTCGCTCGAGGCGATAGCCGAGAGCGACTCTAGCTTCCTGAGTGCTTAGCAAACCTCCCAAGTGCATCCATAACTCAATAGTGTACGGTGTGGTGTTTACCATTTGTTTTATAACATAACATTGACACATTGTAGCTAAAGAGTTCCCTTTTATTTAACAAATCTTACGTGACCAGAAAAAACAAGCGCGCGCGGAAAAATAGTCTTTGTATTTGCTCACGTCAGCAGCGTACACCCATCGGCAAATGGGGGACGCTAAATTGACCAATCAGAGCGCGCGCTTTATTTTGGTTATGTTATAATAATTTATTGTTATGAAAACAGGTGACTGGAGCGAAGAGATATTGTGGTGACAAAACACTTAATTCCTTGAGTGATAGAATCACCGTGAGTGGTTGAATGAAAAAGGTGGCTACGGCATCATTCTTCCTCAAACATAAATCAACTTTTAAAGTAGAACTTGATCACAGCCTTACCACTTCAAGACTTTGTCTTTGACACTACTCCATGTCACTTAGCTTTACTTTTCTACATTACGGGTAAACAAAAGTTTCCGTTTATGATGATAACGCACAGTGCAAAGAAAAAAACTGACATATCTGTACTAAATGAGAAATTTCAATGCGAATAAAATAAAAATTAAAAATAGTAGAAATTTGTGAAAATATTTTCCAAAGGAGTATACCCTGAAGTTGAAAACGTATTTCATGTTTTGAAAATTTTTGTATGATATTTGGTGTAATGTTTTAGGATGAATATGCAAATGCACGAATAGTGTTACCCCACGGGAAAAAATGAGAGACAAAAGTACAAAGAAAAGTGTTATCCAATTACCTCGTAGACAGTCGAATCGTTTCGCTCAAACTTTTTTTTTGACAGGCTTCCACAATCGGACAGATTGACGTATTCTAGCGATGACAGAAGAGGAATTTCAGGGGAAACAACAAAGCGGACCCGAAATCCAACAAAGCAGGCCTTTGAGATGATATTTGGGACAGGAAATCTCGAATATCAAATAGAACAATTTGTAAAGTCAGGTGGTCGAAGTGTTCAAATTCTTCTGAGTGGTAAGAAGGGTGTGGGAAAGTCTGCCTTAACTAATGCACTATTCGGAAAAGAACTAGCCAGGGAAGGGGAAAATTTGGATGCAATAACAGATGAGGTAAGTGAATCAAAAAGTATTATTAACTTTTCCCAGAATAAGCTCCAAAAACGACGTTGTTAAAAGAAAAATAATAAAGTTTGCCATCGAAAAAGCGACAGCAACACAGAGAAAAAAATATTCCAAGTAAAATGAAGCGATCTAAAAATTTCAAATAGCGTAAGGACGGTGAAGTTTTTCGGTTGTTGCAAAAGTAAAAAGCGCTGGCATCAATTTCGTGAATTATCTGGTATATTATCCATTCGAACACTAGTCTGCGGGCATGATCTCATTTGCGCCGCGAAATGAGCGGTGAAGTTTCGAGCCAGCGAACGACGTGAGAGCGGTCTGAGAAGGTGATGTTAGTGGCCAGGTCCCTCACTTGCAGATTTCGCCGCTGGTACCGCAGCGCTGGTGAGTACCCTGCTCTCAGGCTACTTGATCTATTGCGGGGCTAGTTGCGTTCATTGGTACATCTCTTAATGGTGCATCTGCTTTTAATATTCTATGGGTAACAGGATATCCGTTTTAAATGAACAACGTCACCATTACGATTTTCGACACCCCGGGGCTGGCAGATGGAAAAGGTAAAGACGAGGAGTATCTGAGGAAAATAAAGCAGCAGGATATCAAGTTTGACGTGTTCTTGTTGCTTATTGAAATGAATACCATAAGATTCCCCAACGACGACTTGGAGACAATGGAGAAGCTGACGGAAATATTGGGACAGCGGGTTTGGAAAAACGCCGTGGTGGTTCTGATTTTCGCCAACGATGTTCGCCCAATACCAACCAAGAAGGAAAAGGTGGTCTCTGAGAGGCAATTTTTCATAGACCGCTCTCTGGATTTTAAGAGGAAGATGAAAGATGTCTTGAAAGCGCTCGAAGTGAGCGAAGACACCGTTGATAATGTGCCAGTGGTGCCAGCTGGGGTCTTGCATGAGCCACAACTTCCAGACAGGGACAACTGGCTGACAGCAGTGTGGGTTACGGTGTTTATACGCCTCAACAGAAATGCAAAGGTTCCATTTTTGCCTGCAAATGTAGACCGCTTCTTATTTTCACCTCTGTCGCCTGCCAACGAGAACAAGCTAGAAAGTCCCCGGAGTGCAAGATCTGGGGGTCCAGATCCCGAGGAAATGCAAGCAATAAGAGGAATAAGGAAAAAGATGCAGATATCTCATTTGAGAAACAGTTGATGGGGTGCCTTCAGAAGCCAAGAGCATATGATGAGTTTGGGAACAAGAGCACCATTCAGGAAGATGAAGCTGCAAGTGTTTCCTCTATCGAAATGGACGAGGAATCCTCCAAACACATCGTGAAGGAGTTGGTGGGAGAAGATGATGGAAGTCTCACTGGGAGTTTCGTCAACTCTACGTTTGAGTTCGTCTACTAAAATTTCTTTGGTGGGATCATAAAATTCCTCAAGAGAAACTACTGAAGTATAAACGATCAGGAAACAGCGATTGGATCTTAGTGAGTCGTGTATCTAGAGACTTAGGGTAATAATATATACTTATTAGCCTTAAATTCGGCCATCGTATGCATCTGTCTTTGACTTTAAGGTCAAAGCAAAAAACTTTTTGTTTCAAGTACACTTTCCGGACATGAATGATTTTTGGAAAATTTCGATGATATGCTCCAGTATATTCTTATTATAGGCTAGTAATAAGGATCGCTTGAGATGACTAAAAACTGCAACCTTCTTGCTTTGAAGACAAAAAAAACAGGGTAGATAAAAAGGAGGCACTATAAACTATTGAATAGTTTAACTTTTCAAATTGTGACCAATAAGGAATTAAAAGAAAAACTGTTCGGACGAATAAAAATTTTTGAGGTGAGATGTAATGGAAAATTAATATTCCTTACAGACTATGATTGTAGAATCGTCAATTTTGTATCTATCCCTACAATGACCATAGTACATTTTACTGTCTCGAATACTAGATCTGAGAAAATTATTTTTTTTTAGTCACAGAATTTCAAGGAACACGAATCAACTAAATAAAAGCTGCGTTTTAATGACTGTGTAAGTGTTAAACTCAATTCAGGCCTGAACTCAATCAGTACAATGACATCTCTCCAGACCCCTTCACCGCTCGTTTGTCGACTGCTGAGCGCGTTAAATGCTGGGCCTGGGCACTAGTTTCTCTTGTTACGCTGGTAACTCGCACTGCCTTCGTTGAAGACCGTCTGAGATGCCGGGTGGAATTGTTAGACAACTTCACAAAAGAATTTGAGACTGAAACCTACAAATACAGGAACAAACGAGCATTTGTCTTATCTTTCAAGGTAGGTTAAACAGATTTATATGGGCGATTTGTCGATAGACGTCTTTGAGTACATCACAGGCATCCAGAGTTATAAGAGAAATTTTGCGATGATACAGATATGCAGCGCGTCACGAGAATCTCACAAGCACATGCTATCGCCGGTATTTTGTTTGAAAAACTAGGAAAATTTTTTCGGTGAACTATGGTTCCATGAGTCCTCGCATTCGAACAAGAATAAAATAAATAAAAGATGCATTTTAATGACCGTGTAACTGTTAAACTCAATCAGTACAGTGACACCTCCCCGGACCACTGGCTTCCCTGCTCGTTCGTCAACCGATATGGATAACAAAATTTGCAATTAACTTTTCATTACATCGTAAAATAAGTTTTCTTTAGAGAGAAATGTAATCGTTTGTCTCGCGATGTGCTCCCTTCGGATGTGTATAGAGACGTTCCAACTGCATACTGCTAGTCTTCTTCAGGCAATGAGGTCAATTTGTGAATATATGCGCCATGTTGGCTGCACGCTTTTTTCTTGGGCTGTGTTACATCTTATGTTTTTTTGATTTTCCGGGTTATGGCTAAGGAATTTCGATCACCATCTGAGCCAGAACAAAGATCCAGATTCCTGACGACCATATAAGGGTTTTACGACACGATATTTCTGCTGAAGATGGGCTGTACTGCCCTTTGCAGATTAAAAATTTAGATTTAGATAGCTCAATTCCTTCGCGACTTTTTGCTGTGAGCCTTAAAGTGGTCTTCAAATTACGAGGCATGGTACCACCTTCTTGACTCTTCCTAACTGAGTTTTCTCGATGGACTTGACTCTCCATATGGATATAGAGGCTAACCCTAGTTCGGAGGAAGATGCAGCTGCGACAAGAAGAGAAAGTTCACTACAACCGTATTTAAGTTATTGCGCCACCACAACAATAGCCTATTCAAGGGATCAATTAATACTCAATCTCGGATCAAAATATCCCATCTCTTAAGACCTCTTGCGCCTGCTTAAGAACCAGAACAGCTTCAAAAACAGAGGAGGCCGTGCCGGAGTTTCACTCCGAAATAAGATTTTCAAAATCTCAACATGTTAGAGGCCAAGGAAGGATTCCAGATTCAACCAAGTAGGTTCAAATTTACATAATCTCAAATCATTGGAGCGTTCAAATGTAAACAAAGCTAAATCGCCCGTTCATCCACCAGAGATTATTGACTCGGACCGAATTCACGACTCTCACAGACTTAAAGTTCTTCATCTAAATATTCGTTCGCTCCGAAATTCTGAACACTTTATTCAGCTTAAAGAACTGAATAAAAGAGGTAAAGTCGATGTTATTACCATCTCTGAGTCCTGGCTGAACACGAGCGTTTCATCACTGGAGGAGAACTTGGAAGGATATAAGCTCTGAAGACTTGATCGGCTCCACATGGGAGGGGGAGGCGTTTGTTTCTATACTCGCAATGATTTGAAAGCTAAGGTTTTAAAAGACCTTTCATCAGTTTCCGAGAGAAATTTCCACCAACTCTGGATAAGTGTCCAGTGGAAGAAAACGAAGTCAATTGTATTGGGTACAACCTACCGACCAGATGACTGCCCCCTTAGTGCTTACGAGGATACCCTGAAACCTACTTACATGCAAGCACGTACGCTTAACAAACCCATTGTGATCCTAAGGGATTTAAACTGATCTAAGGAAAGTCTGCGTGGAGAGCAGAGCGTTGAAGAATTTCTCGTCTAGTCTGAAATGAATCGTCAACAACTCATTAAACATCCAACAAGGATTACAGCTACAACTAAGTCCCTGCTCGATGTTATTTTGGTGTCCTTCCCTAAGTTGGTACGTGGTAGCGGCGTGATCAATTTCTCCATCAGTAATCACCTGTCAGTTTTTGTAGAGCTTAACGTGAAAGCACCCAGGCCTTCGCCCTACTACATAACAGCACGTAGTTATAAGAACTATGAGCCGGACGCATTAACTGCTTATCTTGCTAACCAATCAGACCAGCTCTTGTCCATCTTTAGCTGCGGTGATGTGGATACCAAACTTAACACTCTTAATAATCAACAACAAACATATGAAACATATGTGTGAACTGCGGTTATGAGACGTATATGAGAACGATCCTTCGCAGTAAAGCACTATTTGAGCAATAGTGGAAATCAGACCTGATAGTGCTTTACTGCGAAGGATCGTTCTCATATACGTCTCATAACCGCAGTTCACACATATGTTTCATATGTTTGTTGTTGTTTGATTTATCATCTACGGGTTTATATCGAATTAATTTGATGGCCTGCTCCCAGTTGGCTTGTTAGCTCAATTGGTAGAGCGCTGCACTAGTATCGCAGAGGTCAGTGGTTCGAATCCCGTACAGGCCTGAAATTTTTTTTTCAGGTCTGATTTCCACTATTGCTCAAATAGTGCTTTACTGCGAAGGATCGTTCTCATATACGACTCTTAATAATGTTGTTGTAAGTACGTTGGACTCGCATGCTCCCGTCAGAACAACCAGGATTCGCCATCGCCCTTGTCTATTTGTATCAAGAGGAATTACGTACACAACTCATGAAAACAAGAGACCTACTTCACCGCAATTTTTTTTCAGTCTCGTGACCCCTCGGATTGGGGTAAATATAAATAATCCAGGTATACCATCAAAGAAATACAGAGAGAAACAGAGCAGAATTACACTTTTCTTGAAGTCCAACAAAACAAGAGCAATCCTAGTTCACTCTGGAAAGTAATCAATCGCGTTATTCCATTAAAGAACAAAGAGTTTCAACGAGTTTGTACCAAAGACCTGAAGACAGTCGCCGACGAGTTTAAAGTGTTTTTTACGTCAGTTGGTAACACTGCAACTCTCGCTGTTAGTCATCTTGCAGAGATTAATAACATCATTTGGTCAGAGCAGCAGTTACCATCACCACCTGCTGGAGATGTTTTTGACTTTAAAAGTGTGTCGTGGGAAGAGGTGCGACGCATTATTTTATCTTTGCCGCTAAACAAGTCGCAAGGCCCTGACAAAATACACACTAGAGTTTACAGGGATTGTCTTCCTGTCATCCTGGGTCCCCTTACGGAGATTATAAACTCTTCTCTTGAGTTTTCTAAGTATCCCGATGCGTAGAAATTCGCGGAAGCGATTCCTTTACTTAAAGAAGGGGACCATGAAGTGGCCTCAAATAATCGGCCCCTGTCACTACTTGCTGTTGCTTCTAAGATATGTGATAAGGTTGTTCTCAATCAGTTTAGCGTACATCTTTTTAGTAACGGCAAAGTCTCTTCTCACCAGAATGGAAATAAGAAACTTCATTCGACCGAGACTTTAAACCTCTTCATGGCAGACCACCTCATGGAGGCAATGGACAAGAAGAACTTAACCGCTTTGACCTTGTTAGACCTTTCGAAGGCTTTCGAGAGCCTGAATCACAATAAGCTGCTTGCTAAACTCTCGTCCGTCGGAGCTTCTCCGCATGTAGTGAACTGCTTTAAAGGCTATCTAACGGGCCGATCACAGTCAGTTCGGATCAATTCCATCCTTTCAGATCCCCTGCCTATCACCCACGCAGTCCTCCAAAGGGCAATTATCTCACCATTGCTATTTTGCATTTATCTAAACGATCTGCCTTGCGCGCCTCAAGTGTGCGGTCTTGAATCATATGTTGACGATTCCAAAGTCTTCCTGTCCTTCTCTTTACCTGACGTAGATACAGCGATTGCAAACCTAGAACAAGATCTACTGCGCGTCGCAGCTTGGTGCCGTGAAAATCAGCTGTTGACAGACCCAGACAAGACCAAGTTTATGCTCATCGGAACTAGGCAGTTGAGAAAGAGGTTTCTCTCTTCTTCTGTGGTGTCTTTTCTGGGCAAGTCTTTAGAGCCAGTCGCGTCAGCGAAGGATTTAGGTGTTACCCCGGAATCTCGTCTCACATATGACTGCCATATTTCTAACGTTGTGTCCTCCTGTATGGCAAAACTATGCCAGATCAATCGAGTAAAAAATAGTTTTGATGGGAGAATGCTCGAACAATTAATATCATCGTTGGTCTTTAGTAAAATGCTGTACTGTTCGACAGTGTGGTTCAATACTTCTACGACCAACATCAAGAAGTTACAGCTAGTGCAAAACTTTGCTCGTAAAATTGTTGCTAAGACGAGAAAGCTCGGTCATGTGACCCCTCTTTTGCGCGAACTAAACTGGGTCTCTGTAGATCAGCTTTTATTTTCAGAGCCTCTGTCATGACTTATAAATACATGGACCATCTTGCCCCTAGTTACTCGAGTAGTAAGTTTGTTAAGAGATTGGACATTCATAATCGTAGGACACGAAATCGTGAAGCTCTACAGATTCCATTCTTTAGGTCAGCGTCTGGTCTGCAGTCCTTTGCCTTTAGAGGGGCGAGGCTCTGGAACAATATATTCCCTGAATTGAGACATTGTGCTTTCCTAAAGGCATTTAAGGAGACACTTAAGAGTCACATTCCTGCAAACAGTTATCAGTTTTGATATAATTAGCTATATTAATGTAAATAGTCATTTGTTTGAGATACAATGAAATATATGAAGTTCATATATTTTGTACTGCGGTATTAGATACATATGACGCACGATCCTCGCAGTAGATAGCGCTATTTAAGCAATAGCAATTTATCACTTTCACGGGTTTATTACAAATCAACTTAACGGCCTGCTCCCAGTTGGCTTGTTAGCTCAATTGGTAGAGCGCTGCACTAGTATCGCAGAGGTCAGTGGTTCGAATCCCGTACAGGCCTGATTTTTTTCAGGTCTGATTTTCGCTATTGCTTAAATAGCGCTATTTACTGCGAGGATCGTGCATCATACGTATCTAATACCGCAGTTCAAAATATATGAACTTCATATATTTCATTGTATCTGATTAATGAAATCTGTGGGAAATGTTATTGTTTGCTCAAAGTGCGTGTGACGCTCTGGCGACTAATTCGAGCTATTTGAAATGGCTGTAAGCTTGGGAGCCTGTTTCATACGGAACCAATTTAAATTCCTCTCCAAAATTGTATTGAGTGCTAGTACAATTTGATGACTCAGGGGAAGCAAAGAAAATAACTGCTGAAATATCAACTTTAAGAGGCTATTAGTTTAAATCTTTCTAAGAATTGCTTGAATGACTACTCTTTCCGAGAACAAGGAAGTGAGGAAAATGTCACCATTCTTGTCAATTCAAGTTACGTCCAATATCTATTTTGGCCCGTATGGGTGGCAAGACAGGCGTTGGAAAATCTCACCTGACAAATGCGCTAATAGGAGAGGAGCTTGCAGAAGAAGGAGAGGAACTTGACCCAAAAACCGATGATGTAAGTTGTTTTCTCGCCGGCTATCAGCATAACTTAACGTATAGTCAAGCTGAACAAAACACAACGTGCAAGTTTTAGTTTTTTTTTTTTTTTTAGATTTGGCCTTTCACAATCTTTTATAATGTAATCAATCCTTAACCATCTCTGATCCCTATGGTTTACTCTTGTCTCAACTCCCTCAGAGATTATCATTGTATGCTTAATGTTACCGCACTGTGGCAAAAACCTCTCCAAATGACTATGGCCTATAGTTCCTCTACGGGCATATGATTCTTACCAGTAATTCTAATTGCAGAAACCAGTTTATCCATCAGCTATGCCTCGATCTTTCTTAAGTGAAAAATTTCAAAATTTAAATTCAGCCCTTTTTTAATGGAAATAAAAATTATGGAAGTGTCTCCAGAGTCTGCTTTGTCAGACACGGTGGATTTGTGTAATCCAGGATGAGGGTCTCAATGGGGAAGGGGAGGGGAGGGGGTTACGTTGAAGGTTGACAGGTAAAAATATGCCCTTTTCACGGTTGACGGTTAAATTTTTGGTCATTTGACGGTTGACGGTTAGGAAGGCGCGAATTTGGCTGTAATTTTTCATAATCACGCGTTTGTGGAGAACTGGGAGGGAGGGGGAGGAGGAGGAGGAGGAGGGAGGGAGGGGGGGCGGGGAGGGAGGAGGAGGGACGGAGGGAGGCGGGGAGGGAGGAGAAGGGAGGGAGGGGGGCGGGGAGGGAAGAGGAGGGAGGGGGGCGAGGAGGGAGGAGGAGGGAGGGGGGGCGAGGAGGGAGGAGGAGGGAGGGAGGAGGAGGGAGGGAGGGAGGGGGAGGGAGGGAGGGGGAGGGAGGGAGGGGGACGGAGAGAGAGGAGGAGGGAGGGAGGGGGCGGGGAGAGAGGAGGAGGGAGGGAGGGGGGAGCGATGAGGGAGGAGGAGGGAGGGAGGGAGGGGGCGGGGAGGGAGGAGAAGGGACCTTTGTAAACTAAAATAGGAGCCAGGAGGCGTCTGTGGTAGGGGATCGGTTTCCTCATCATCATCATCATCATCAATCTTTATTTATACACGAGGAATCGTGTTTAAACTAAACTAAAATACTCTAAGGAACTATTGACTATGATATTAAAAATACAAAACATACATCGTGAACAATAAGGAACTATTAGCTATAATGTTAAAAATACAAAAACTTACCTTGTTGGTAATAAAAGTAACAATGGTGTATCAGAAAAATCTTTCCCATGAAATGAAGTTTTAAAAACATTTAAAGTAGGCAGTTTTCTAATCTCTGAGAATCCTGTTCCACAGAACAGATCCTCTGTAGTGTAGGCTCCCTTTTGCAGACTCAGTTCTGGGTCTGGGGACATAATAATTGAACTCAGAATTTCCAAGATTGTGTGAATATACATTTGAGGCGTTGGTATAGTAAAGATCCGCCTCAGACACGATGGGGAAATATTGTTATGGATTTTATACATTGTCATAGCCAACTGTTTAAGTCTTACATATTCCAGCCTTTCCCAGCCAAGTTAAATTCAACTATGCAATGATTTACAAATCAAACTCGTGCTTTGCGATAAGAGAATTTGATTTTTGTTTCCAGGTGACACCATATGATTTTGTAAAGAATGGTGTGAAGATGACTGTCTTCGATACTCCAGGATTGGCAG
>NC_142530.1:7060000-7095000 GCF_964205215.1 Stylophora pistillata
TTTCTGGATTTTAAGAAGAAGATGAAAGATGTCTTGAAAGCGCTTGACGTGAGTGAAGGTACCGTTGATAATGTGCCAGTGGTGCCAGCTGGGGTCTTGTATGAGCCACGACTTCCAGACAGGGACAACTGGCTGACAGCAGTGTGGGTTACGGTGTTTAAACGCCTCAACAGAAATGCAAAGGCTCCATTTTTGCTTGCAAATGTCGACCGCTTCTCATTTTCACATCTGTCGCCTGCCAACGAGAACAAGCTAGAAAGTCCCTGGAGTGCAAGATCTCGGGGTCCAGATCCCGAGGAAATGCAAGCAATCAGAGGAATAAGGAAAAAGATGCAAGATATCTCATTTGAGAAACAGTTGATGGGGTGCATTCAGAAGCCACGAAAGTATGATGAGTTTAGTAACAAGAGCACTATTCAGGAAGATGAAGCTGTAAGTGTTTCCTCTATCGAAATGGACGAGGAATCCTCCAAACACATCGTGGACGAGTTGGTGGGTGAAGATGATGGAAGTCTCATGGGGTGTTTCGTCAACTCTACGTTTGAGTTCGTATATCAAAATTTCTTTGGTGGGATCATAAAATTCCTCAAGAGAAATTACTGAAGTATAAACGCCCAGGAAACAGCCAATTTGAACTTTGTGAGTCGTGCATCTAGAGACTTTGGGTAATAATATATACTTATTAGCCTTAAATTCAGCCATCATATGCATCTGTCTTCTTTGACGAGAAGGTCAAAGCAAAATACTTTTTGTTTCAAGTACACTTTCCGACATGAATTTTTTTGGAAAATCTCGATGATTTGCTCCAATATATTCTTATCGTAGGCTAGTAATAAGGATCGCTTGATAAGACGAAAAACTGCAACCTTTTTAGCTTTGAGAAAAAAAAAACAGGGTAGATATAAAAGGAGGCACTATTAACTATTGATTAGTTTAACTTTTCAAATTGTGACCAATAAGGAAAAAAAAACTGTTCCGATACATTAAAATTTTTGAGGTAAGATGTAATGGAAAATTAATATTCCTTTGAGACTATGATTGTAGAATCGTCAGTTTTGTATCTATCCCTACAGTGACCATAGTGCAACTTTTTGTCTCCAAAACTAGATCTGAGAAAACGTTCTTTTTTTTAGTCACAGAATTTCAAGGTACACGAATGAACTAAATAAAAGCTGCGTTTTAATGACTGTGTAAGGGTTAAACTCAATCCAGGCCTAAACTCAATCAGTACAGTGACGCCTCCCCGGATCCCCTCCCCGCTCGTTCGTCAACTGCTGACCGCGTTAAATCAGTGCAGGGTCTGTGCACTAGTTTCTCCTGTTACGCACTAAAATGCTTTGTAGTTTAATCTCTTTCATTGCTGAGGTAACTCACACTGCCTTCGTCCGAGACCATTAGAGATGACGGGTGGGACTGTTAGACAAATACACGAAAGACTTTGAGACTGAACCCTACAATTACAGGAACAAACGAGCATTTGTCTTATCTTTCAAGGTAGGTTAAATAAAGTTATTTGTTCAATTTTCCGATAGATATCTTTGAGTACATCACAGGCATCCAGGGTTGTAAGAGAAATTTCGCAGAGATACGATATGCAGTGCGTTATGAGAGCTTTACAAGCACATGCGCTGTCGCCAGTTTATTCAGATCTGTAGAATCTTTCGATACGACCGACGATGAAATCTGGTTAACATTTGTTCGAAACTTCATTGTTTGTCGCCGTTGCGAACTAAATATCACTGATTACAATTGTAACCTTGTTAAAGTACTCTGCGAGATCCATTTTAGAAGGAGTTCGATCCGGTTTCCAGTCGAAAATTGACTGAGCACGAACTAGTTTTGCGGGATCATCAATAGAAAGAAGTTTTTGACGGGATTCGAACAGTTTTAGACAAATCGTCGTTATATAAATTGCCGTAAGATGTTTGTTCTTTTTCTAAGAATCCTCCCGTTCTTTTCTCGATAACATTGTTGTTTTATAAACTAATTAACGACTGACGCACAAGCTTACCAAAAAAATCCTATAGAAAAAAATAAATATTCACATAAATCCAGCATCCTATGATCACAAAAATAGCTTGTTTGTATAATTTCATGGGAAAACTGAGAGCATTGTTAAAGCGAACTAAGGTTCCACGAATACTCCTGACCATATTTCTCGGTATCAGCGTTGTTTGATCAACTGCTTAACAATTGACATAGAACATAACCTACAAAATGTCTTGTGGTCACAATAATAGCCTGTTTTTTTAATTCGAAAGAAATTTTAGGTACAACACAAATGTAGTGTATAAATTTTTTATCGCTGTAAACACTTTTTGTTAATTTTTGATTAAATCTTAACTTGTATTGATGGCGAATTGTATTTTTAATAGTATTTTTATGTGCTGATCACCGGTTTATACCAGCGTTTTTTTATGTTGAATTCACTGATCGGTTTTATCAGTTTAAATAAAGCTTTTAGTATTGTTATTACTCTTAGAGCGAAGTAAGGTTCCAAGAATCAATCGCGTCCTTTTCTCGATAACAGCCTTGTTTGATAACCGGCTAACAGATAAGGCTGTTACCAATAACTACGGACCGCGTTAAATGCAAGGCCTGTGCATAATTTCTCCTGTTATGCACTTCAATGCACTTTTGTCTAATTTATTGCTAGGGTAACTCACACTGCCTTTGTCCGAGACCGTCTGAGATACCAGTGTGATTGTCAGACAAATTCGCGAAAGACTTTAAGACTGAAACCTACAAATAAAGGAACAAGCGAGCATTCGTCTTATCTTTCAAGGTAGGTTAAATAGATTTACTTATGCAATTTGCTAATAGCTATCTTGCAATGCATCACAGGCATTCAGCGTTGTTAGTTAAGAGAAATTCTACAAAGGTATGCTATGCAGCGCGTCACGAGAGTTTCATAAGCACATGCCGTCGTTTATTTTGTAGAATCTTTTGATTCGTCCGGGGATGAGATCTGATTTACATACCGTTCGAAACTTCAATAGTTGTCGCCGTTAAATGTTATAAATAAAACGCAGCGAGATCCATGTAAGGAGTAGCTCGAGACTATTTCTAGGCGAGTATGGACTACCATGATTGATAGCACGAACTACTTTTGCACATCAAGAAAAAGAAGTTAACAGGATTTGAAAAGTTTAAACCCTATTCCAAAACATATTTCAGACAAATCGTCGTTCGATAAATTGCCGCAAGATTTGGTAAGAGTACCATATAACCCCATACATTAATTATGCATTCAGACTAGTAGACTTTGTTTTTAAAGTTTTGTCGTGAAAGACAAAGAAGTGGAATGCATAATTAATGTATGGGGTTATATGGTGCTCTTTCCCAAGATTTTTGTTCTTTTTCCAAGAATCCCCAAGTCCTTTTCTCAATAACACTGTTGTTTAATAAACTGATTAACAACTGACGCACAAGGTTACCAACAAAATCTCTAACAGATTAAAAAAATGCTGACCAAAATTCAGCGCCTCATGGTCACAACAATAGCCTGTTTGTATAATATTTAATGAAAAAGCAAGAGCCCTCTTTGAGCGAATTAGGGTTCCAAGAATGCTCGCGTCCTTTTCTCGATACCATCGATGTTTGATATCCTGATTAACGACTGATGCACAGTCGAACCTCGATTATCCGGACTCATTGGGACTAAACGAAATAGTCCGGATAATCGAGGGTCCAGATAATCGAGAACACGAATATTAATGGGGCATAGAAAGCTTTGTCGAGCTGTTCATTATGTGCAACCCCATAGCGGTTTACGCTTCAGTCCTTCGCTGGTCTCTAATTAAGTTGTCGGCAAACTTTATGATCTTTTCTTTGTTCTTGTGGATACTCAGATATCTGCTGCTTACTAATGCCATATTCAACTAACATATTGGCTCCTTTTTCTCCTTTCTCTAATCGCGAAATTATAGACTGTTCATCTTTTATGGAAAGAATGGATCGCTTACGCCCCAAGGGCATTGTGATCGTGAATAACAGTCGCGACGCTGTGTAGCTTGTTTATCTTGCTTACCACGCCGAACGAGCCAACAGAACGTGAAATCTCACTTAATTATAAAGATATCGACCAAAATTCAGCGTCTCGGGATCACAAAAATAGCCTTTTAATATAATTTGAGAGAAAAAAATGAGCATTCTTAGAGTGAACTAAGGTTCCAAGAATCCTCGCGTCCTTTCCTCGATAAAAGCGTTGTTTGATAAACTGGTGAACGACTGACATACAAATTTACCTACAAAATCCAACAGATTATAAAAATTTTGGCTAGAACTCAGCGTCTTACGGTCACAAAATTAGCCTGTTTGTATTATTTGAAAGAAATACTAAGCACTCTTACGGCGAACTTAGGTTCCAAGAATCCTCGTGTCCTTTTCTCGATAACAGCACTGTTTGATAACCGGCTGACAGATAAGGTTACCAACAAAAGCCAACGAATGCCAAAATATTTACCAAAGCTGGGCTTGTAGGGTCACAAAAACTATAGCTTGTTTGCATAATTTGATAGAAAAACTCAGAACACTCTTTAAACGAAATAAAGTTCCAAGAATCCTCGCTTCAGTTTTCTCATTAACAGCTTTATATGATATATGTCTGACAGATAAGGTTACCAACAAAAGCCAACGGATTACCAAAATACCTGAATAAAACTCAGCGTCTTATGGTCACGAAATAGCCTACGTTTGCATGATTTGAAAGAAAGTCTAAGAGCAACCTAAAGTGAAATAAATGGAGAACAAAAAGACAGAGCACTCTAAGTTTTGACAACCGGATTTAATCAATAACAAATATGTTATTAGATTGAACTAAATGAAATACGGATTTAAAGTTTGAATTCCTGAACTGATTAATGAAGTATGGCTTCAATACCACACGAAGTGGATGAGATTAAGTATTCGTAAGCAAAGTAAAGATTTATCGAACGTTTTCAAGGTGGCATACATTTTCTTTCATTCTGCTTTTCTGTGCCAAGTCCTGCAACCTTCAACCAGTAATCAAGCGACTGGCTGATCCCACTTGAAAATTTTGATTATCAGAATATGAGTAGCCTAATAATTTGAATGTATCAACAAAGTTGAAATGGTAAATTGGCTACCGTTACGATTATAAAAGCTTACGTTTCGAGCGTTAGCCCTTCGTCGGAGCGAACAGAGGAATTGTGGGTTGTGTGTGCTTTTAAAGGCAGAAAAAGGAGCTACGTGATTGGAGGGAACATGGCAACGAGAAAAACACGAATAAATTAGTGGAATGAAAAGCATTCGTTGATACCTGTGGGATTTAGACTGCTGGTTTGAAAGATGAGCTTTTGTTCAAGAGTTTTCCGGCTTTCCGTGCTACCTAAGTGTAAGGAAAGATCGCAGATTGCCATGTGTTGCTTAGAATGGTTAGGTAAATTAAAATGTCTAGCGACTGGTTTCGATGTGTCTTTGTCATTCCTCTCCACGTCGCGAAGGTGTTCTCGGAATCGGTCACCTAGTCTTCTGCCTTTTTCGCCGACGTAAATCTTTTGCAATAAGTGCAAGTTATGAAATAGATTACATTGGCAGAGGTGCACGTGAAGTGATCGGTGATCTTAATGGATCGTTTGGGTCCCGATATTTTCTCAGTGTTGTGAATTAAAGGACACGTTTTGCATCGTGCACGAGCGCATTTAAAAGTGCTTGGTTGGTCATTAGTCTGAAAAGAACTTCTGACCAAAAATTTGCCTATGTTTTTGTCGCGTTTGAATGAAATGAGCGGAGGCTGCGAAAAGATAGTGCTTGTCTCTGGATCGTTTTGAAGTAGTTTAAAGTTTTTAAGAATGATGAATTTAACTGAGTAGTTGTGAGGGTGAAACGTGAGAGTGAATGGAATGCGGTCGGAATCTTCCTTATGCGATGTTTGTAGTTCTGAATGTCGATCGATAAGTTGGGCGCGGTGGTAACCCGCTTGAACGACAGAATCAGGGTAACCACGTTTATGGAAAAACTGGCACATTGACTCTGATTTGTGGTGGAAATCAGAGTCATCACTACATAAACGACGAAGTCTTAGAAACTGAGAAAAAGGAATGGAATTCTTAACTTGAGATGGACGCGAAGACGAATACAAAAAGTAATTATGCGAGTCTGTAGGTTTGTAATACACACTAGTGCATAAACCGTTGCCTTCAATTGAAACTTTGATGTCTAAAAAGGATAAAGAATTGTCAGAAATTTCCCAGGTATATTTCAGAGCCGGGTGAAAAGAATTGACTGCGGTTATGAATTGAGTCAGCTCCTCTCTGGTATTGGAGGTGGCGCCGATACAGTCGTCGATGTAGCGACCGTATAGTTCAGGTTTGGAGCCGTTGTATTGGCTGGAAAATTGGTGTTCGACAAAACCTACAAAAAGATTGGCATAGCTAGGTCCCATTTTGGTACCCATGGCTACACCATTGGTTTGTTTGAAAAAGTTGTCCCCGAATGAAAAACAATTGAGTGTGAGCACTAGTTCGGCTAAGCGTAGAGGTGTTTCAGATTTAGGTTCCTTAACAGTACGTTGATCAAAAAATTGTTTAAGGGCCAGAAGACCTTCGCCACTAGGAATGACAGTGTAAAGAGACGTAATATACATGGTGAAAAGAAGTTTCTTTTGGCCAAGGAAATTAAAGTCGCGAAAAATTTGAAGAGCGTTTTGGCTGTCTTTAATATATGATGGTAAAGTTTTGACGATGGGAGCCATAATTTTGTCTAGATAGCTGGAGATAAGTTCGGTATGGCAACTGCAAGCCGAGACAATGGGCCGACCCGGGTTGTTAGGTTTGTGAATAAAAGGTAAAAAGTAAATGCAAGAAGTTCTAGGAGTGATGAGATTTTTTGCTGTGGCCGGCAATTCTTGTTTAGTTATGAGTTGGTTGATCGTATTCTTGACGGTGTTGTTATTGTTGGCAGTGAGGTCTTTGTCGACCTTTTGATAAAAAGAGGTGTCAGAAAGTTGCCGCAAGGCTTGTTTTTGGTAGAGGTCGGTGCGCCAAACAACGACTGAGCCGCCCTTATCGGCCGTTTTGATAACTATGTCTTTGCGTTTTCTAAGGCTTTTTAGAGCCGACCACTCTTCAGAGAAGAGATTGGAAAATTTGGTAATGCGATTGAAATTAAGTTTGTTGATATCGTGGCGACATTTTTTGATAGAAAAGTCTAATGATGCGAACTGACCCTTCGGAGGAGTCCATTTAGACTTTCGAGTCTAAAGTGTTTCAAAAGTGTCTTTGTTCGAGGTGTTAGAATCATCCTCTTTGTCGTGAAAAAAGGCTTTTAATTGAACGCGGCGAAGGAATTTTTCTACGTCTTGTATAATTGGGAATTCGTCCGTTGTTTTAGAAATGGGGACGAAATTTAAGCCCTTACTAAGCACGGATTTTTCTGAATCGGAAAGTGAGAGGTTTTCTGGAATGGTAACTCCAGTTTTGAGTAGCCTAAGTATGATTTCTTGTTTATGCTTAATAAGCTGAACTTTCGTCTTTTCAAGTAATGATTCACCATTATTTTAACAAATCAATTCGTTAAAGGCAGTGACACGAATGAAGTGCGCGTGATTGAAACTCCCTTGATAATCCAACTTAACGCCAGTGGCCCTCTGGAAATTTTGATTTCGTTGGCACAGTCTTTTGGCTGAGAAAATCAAACAACCTATTAATATTTTGACTTTTAAGTACTACGTTTTTCTTTCTACCTTTTTATCCATCATGGTTTGGCCAATTTACACGTGGTTTGTTTTACTCCTCTTTACATTTATAAATATTATTTTATTTCAGACTGTGATATCAAGAATGGCACAGGAAGGGACCCCAGAAAAAAGCTCTGATGCTTCAGCAACCGATGTTAGTCAGATTATCTTTGGTGCAAAAAACTTGGAGTATCAGATCGATCAGTTTGTCAGTTCCGGTGGCCAGTCTGTTGATATCCTCCTGAGTGGTAAGACCGGAGTTGGCAAGTCACATTTGACAAATGCACTCATTGGAGAAAACCTTGCGTTAGAAGGATATGACATTGACCCACAAACTGATGACGTAAGCTACTTTGATATTGACAGTTGATTCACCTTTGGAATATCCTGAGGTTTTTTCATCCGCGAGTTACTGTGAATTACTTGTAAATGGGGAAAAAAAAATATTTTGCGTCTTTCTCAGCAGTATATGTCTAAACTCTAGGGGAAGAGGAACGTAATTTGAAGCGAAAGAATTGGGCAGAAAAAAGGAGGATAGACTGATTTTCTCCAGAACTCTCTCTGTTCCCATTTCCCTCCGGAGAGTACCACCTTTAATTTGGTACCTGAAATCAAGAAAGATTTATTGAATGCTACTATTGGTATTAGGTAAAAAGTTACTAGAAGGATAAGGAAAACCCATTTTCTAAGGTCTCTTAGAGAGACAGGGCTTACCTCGCCGGGCATTAATTTCCTGCTTTATGTCCATAAGGTAACTCCTTACAAGGTTGTAAAAAACGGCGTAAGCATCACAGCGTACGACACTCCAGGACTAGCAGATGCAACCGGCAATGATGAAGAATATCTGCGGAAAATCAAAGAGAAAGTAACCCATTTCGACCTGTTTCTGTTTTGCACTGAGATGACCAGTAAACGATTCCGCACCGACGACTTGGAAACGATAAAGAAGCTTACAGCAGCTTTAGGGGAGAAACTTTGGGACCATGCTCTGGTGGTTTTAACCTTTGCGAACGAAGTCCCACTATCGCCGACCAAGAAGAAGGATGACGGACCTGAAGTAAACGTCTTCAATGACCGCTTTTTAGCTTTGAAGAAAGCGATAAAGAAACATTTGGTTGCTATCGGAGTGCCTGAGATAACAGTGACCAATGTGCCATTTACACCAGCCGGGGAGTTAGATGATCCAAGACTGCCAGATAGAGAAGACTGGTTGACAGCGTTTTGGGTCGCGGCTTTCAAACGTATCAACAGGAACGCAAAAGCTGCTTTCCTAATGGCAAATGTCGATCGTATTGCATTTTCTTCCACCTTTGGTGAGGGAAACGAAGAAGACAAAGGAAAGAAAGATGGCAATATTGTCAACCTTGGCCCTCAGTTCAGTGGTTTATCTACCGAAGAAAGGAATGCAATTAAAGTATTGCGAGGAAAATGGCAAGAGTTTTCCTTTGACAAAATATCGAGTCTCTGTCTCGAAGAAGGGGAGTGCCTCACAACAACTAGCCAGTCCAGTGGTTTATCCACCGAAGAAAGAGATGCAATTAAAGTATTAAGAGAGAAATGGCAAGAGTTTTCCTTTGACAAATTGTCAAGTTTCGGTTTGGAGAAAACTGAGGCGTTCTATGGAACTGAAGAGGAATGCCCCACACCACCTGGCCAGTCCACTGGTTTATCCATCGAAGAAAGAAATGCAATCAAAGAAGTACGAAGAAGATTGCAAAAGCGTTCCTTTGACAAAACGTTGAGCCTCTGTTTGGAGAAAACTGAGACGTCCGATGAACCTGAAGAGGAATGCCCCACACCACCCGGCCAGGTTACAAAGGTGTCAGGCCCATCTATCAAAGTGGACGAAACTAACTCTAAAGACCTCATTAATGAGGTGCTCGGCGATGTAACGGGGCAACTCATCGGTGAGCTGACCAGTGCTAAATTTGGTAGAGAGTACCAAACATTCTTTGGCTGGTTAATGAAGTATTTTAAGAGGTTTTTCCCAAGTTCCCGACCTCCTTTAGCTTTAAAGGCTAGACCAGAAAGCATGAAAAAATGATCCAATGGTGACCAAAAGAGAGAGAAAGAGGAAAACTGTGTACCATCAAAAATATTTACCAGTTAGACAATGAACTTATATTCTATAAACAAGAATGAACTCTGTATACTTAAACGGTTCATACTTCGTTTCTAAACTCAAATGTGCTGTAGGAAAAGGTTTTATTTTGCATTTTATGTGTAGGTGGGAATTTTTAAGGCTCTTTAGAGATCTAAGCGTCCCTTTTGTTACAAGATAAGACGAGTTTTAAGCATCTGCAGACAAAGTTGCTAAGTAAAATGAAGCTGTTTGATACAGGGGACCGATAAATTAAACTTCGGGAGATAGTTTTTTTGTGATCTGTCTTGAATTTGTGGTTTTAGTAACACCATCCAGAAAAATACTTTATTAGGAGGTACAACTTGCATGTTGCTAGTTACTTAGTGTAGTCTAAAAATTAAGTCTTTACACACTATTTCATGTTTGTGTGACAAATTCTCCCATTCAAGTCCAAGGGTTTGATAATTAACAGAACAAAAATATGAAATAGAATAATTTTTGTTTCTATATCTTTTACAAACTTTTAAGCAGAAGCCCCACAAATGGCGGAGAAAGATATAGGAAATAAATCTATGGATACCACAGCGGCTCAGCTGAGTGATTTAATCTGCTACTCGGCTGACCTTGAGCATTACCTTCGTGAATTCATTTTGTCTGGCAGCCGTGAGATAACTTTCCTTTTGGGTGGCAAGACAGGCGTTGGAAAATCTCACCTGACAAATGCGCTAATAGGAGAGGAGCTTGCAGAAGAAGGAGAGGAACTTGACCCAAAAACCGATGATGTAAGTTGTTTTCTCGCCGGCTATCAGCATAACTTAACGTATAGTCAAGCTGAACAAAACACAACGTGCAAGTTTTAGTTTTTTTTTTTTTTTTAGATTTGGCCTTTCACAATCTTTTATAATGTAATCAATCCTTAACCATCTCTGATCCCTATGGTTTACTCTTGTCTCAACTCCCTCAGAGATTATCATTGTATGCTTAATGTTACCGCACTGTGGCAAAAACCTCTCCAAATGACTATGGCCTATAGTTCCTCTACGGGCATATGATTCTTACCAGTAATTCTAATTGCAGAAACCAGTTTATCCATCAGCTATGCCTCGATCTTTCTTAAGTGAAAAATTTCAAAATTTAAATTCAGCCCTTTTTTAATGGAAATAAAAATTATGGAAGTGTCTCCAGAGTCTGCTTTGTCAGACACGGTGGATTTGTGTAATCCAGGATGAGGGTCTCAATGGGGAAGGGGAGGGGAGGGGGTTACGTTGAAGGTTGACAGGTAAAAATATGCCCTTTTCACGGTTGACGGTTAAATTTTTGGTCATTTGACGGTTGACGGTTAGGAAGGCGCGAATTTGGCTGTAATTTTTCATAATCACGCGTTTGTGGAGAACTGGGAGGGAGGGGGAGGAGGAGGAGGAGGAGGGAGGGAGGGGGGGCGGGGAGGGAGGAGGAGGGACGGAGGGAGGCGGGGAGGGAGGAGAAGGGAGGGAGGGGGGCGGGGAGGGAAGAGGAGGGAGGGGGGCGAGGAGGGAGGAGGAGGGAGGGGGGGCGAGGAGGGAGGAGGAGGGAGGGAGGAGGAGGGAGGGAGGGAGGGGGAGGGAGGGAGGGGGACGGAGAGAGAGGAGGAGGGAGGGAGGGGGCGGGGAGAGAGGAGGAGGGAGGGAGGGGGGAGCGATGAGGGAGGAGGAGGGAGGGAGGGAGGGGGCGGGGAGGGAGGAGAAGGGACCTTTGTAAACTAAAATAGGAGCCAGGAGGCGTCTGTGGTAGGGGATCGGTTTCCTCATCATCATCATCATCATCAATCTTTATTTATACACGAGGAATCGTGTTTAAACTAAACTAAAATACTCTAAGGAACTATTGACTATGATATTAAAAATACAAAACATACATCGTGAACAATAAGGAACTATTAGCTATAATGTTAAAAATACAAAAACTTACCTTGTTGGTAATAAAAGTAACAATGGTGTATCAGAAAAATCTTTCCCATGAAATGAAGTTTTAAAAACATTTAAAGTAGGCAGTTTTCTAATCTCTGAGAATCCTGTTCCACAGAACAGATCCTCTGTAGTGTAGGCTCCCTTTTGCAGACTCAGTTCTGGGTCTGGGGACATAATAATTGAACTCAGAATTTCCAAGATTGTGTGAATATACATTTGAGGCGTTGGTATAGTAAAGATCCGCCTCAGACACGATGGGGAAATATTGTTATGGATTTTATACATTGTCATAGCCAACTGTTTAAGTCTTACATATTCCAGCCTTTCCCAGCCAAGTTAAATTCAACTATGCAATGATTTACAAATCAAACTCGTGCTTTGCGATAAGAGAATTTGATTTTTGTTTCCAGGTGACACCATATGATTTTGTAAAGAATGGTGTGAAGATGACTGTCTTCGATACTCCAGGATTGGCAGATGGTACAGGTAACGATGAAAAATACCTGAAGCAAATCAAGAAAAAAGTCAAAGCTGTTGATCTTTTCCTCTTCTGCTTCGACATGACCTCAACCAGATTTCGTGACGACGACGTTTCGACAATCAGGAAGCTCACAAGGACGTTTGGTAGAAGTTTATGGGATCACGCTTTGGTGGTACTGACCTTTGCTAACAAAGTTCAACCGTTAAAGGACGATGTCACCGAGAAAGATTTCTTCCAAGAACGAATACGTCTTTTTCGAAAAGAGATTTGCAAAATGCTTGTCAAGGAAGAGGTTCACGAGAAAGCCTTGGATGATTTACCGTTCGTACCAGCTGGAGTATGTATGAGGCCAACACTCCCGGACAGAGATAACTGGTTGACAGCGTTTTGGATTGAGGCATTCAAACGTATCAACAGAAATGTAAAAGCTGCTTTCCTAATTGCAAACATCAATCGCATTACAATTTCCTTTGGAGGAGACTTATCATATCTTACATCGGAAACACAAACGGTTGAAGGAGAGGGGTTCGATGAATGCTCTGAAGAGGAAATGTTTTTCGTTCGAGGCAGCCTGGAAAAGAGTTCGCCAGTGATATCAACGCGCGATGGAAAATGTTATCGAGAAATACTTGAAAGAATAAAAGCAAAACAAATGACACCTACGACCATAAGCAACAGTGATACTTCGGTTGACGACGACCATGATGACGAGTTGATTCTTCGAAGAGGATCGGCGTTAGTTTCAAATGAAGTTGGAGAACGATTTCGGGCATGGATGCGAAAAAGGAGCGTCCAGGGACCTAGAGATGAAAGTTATTTTCAAAAAAGAAATCTACAAAACAGCTACGGAAAATTGGCCCTCGAAACGTTGCGACTGCTTAGTCAGTCTGATGATATTGATATGTAATCAAAAGCAGATTTGGCATTTAAAACTTAGACATAGTAGAATTAACTTGCTTCAGTGTACAACAGGTTACTTCGTAAATGGATAACCCGAAATATGACAGAAATCATGATAAAAATGAGAAAAAAATTGAATCGTTGAATAATTGGATTTCTTTCACAAACGCGTACTGTATTTGGGAAATCAATTGTTTAAAAAGGTCATCGCGTGCATTCTTATTTATCTCTGTGTTCATCGCTTCAAAACCTGTGTAACACCAAAATGTCCTCCCTTCCGCCCCCTCCTGACTTTCATAATTGGACTTGGAAAACAAAAATTTAATTTCCTAAGGGTACAGGCCTAAAACAATTAATTCCAAGAGCTGGCTACGCCCCTACTTTTATCATTACTAACGTAATGACCAATATTAGAAATGCTTAAATCTGCTGGTAGATTACTTAGCGCTTACACAAGTGTGTGAATGAATTGCAGTGCATGAAATAGTAAGACTAAGAACGATTTAAACGTAGCAAAAGATTTTTGATCGTTTAACTTTAGAAAGTTCCTCTATCTGAAAGGATAATTATTTGTCTTTGATAGAAACAGATGCAACCAATAACAACGGAAGAGAATGTAGTATGATCTTCTTTTTCTAAATAGAAAAGGTGTTACCAAACATTTCAACCAGAAACCTTTTACTAAGGAGGTTTTTTTCTAAATCAGAAAAGAAATTCATGAGGTGTGCTAATGATGTGCGTATGTCTTCAAGGCCTATCAAACGACTTCATTCCATTTAAAATTACTGGAAAACTACGCTATCCCTTGTGAAAAAATGCTGCACCGACAAAGCAAACAATGTGAACCACGGGTCAATGTGTGCTATTGTAAGGCTATCTTGTTTTCTAGGAACGCGATATATCTTCGCGCTGTCATTCATTAAAAATTCAAAGTTACCAACACTACTCTAGCTTTCAAGCAAAAGCTGTTATTAGTACGTCCAAGAACAGTATACCTTTGAGTTGGGGTGCTTCTCAATTACAACTTGAAACCGGCGCATGAATTTGTCAGGTCTCTTGGTTGTTTTTTCTCATCATTGATTTACACTCATAATACACGAGAGACATTGATTGCTTATACAACGCGCGCTATAATCAAGGCATTAGAACAAGACCGTGACCGCAAGTAGTGATAACGAGAAATTGCCATATGTTTTCTTGTCATGAAATGACTAGCTTGCAAGCCCAAAGGCCACTTCAGCTTTTGTTTGCGTGAAAGAATAATTTACCGTATGAAAACAAGTGACGGGAATAAAGAGATACTACGTTGACAAAACACTAAATTCTCATTGGGAATTTAGTATGAAAGCTCTCTTAGATCAACTTTTCCAAAAACTATGACAATAGTTTGTTAGCAAAAAAAAAAAAGAAAAAAAACAGGACACCAAATTCATTAAGCAAAGAACTTGCTTACTCACTTTTGAGGTAAGTAAATCAATTTTATAATCCGAGGGAAAACTAAAGAAAGTTCAGGCCATTCTGGGGACTGAGACTACGAGCCTATGTTTCCTTGAGGGCTGGAGTCACCTGAGCAGTTGAATGAAAAAGGTGGCTACGGCGTCATTCTTCCTCAAACATAAATTAACTTTTAAAGCAGAACTTGATCACAGCCTTACCACTTCAAGACTTTGTCTTTAACACTACTCCATGTCACTTAGCTTTACTTTTCTACATTACGGGTAAACAAAAGTTTCCGGTTATGTCGATAAAGGACAGTGCAAAGAAAAAACTGACATTGAACTAAATGAGAATTTTAGAAATTTCAATGCGAATAACAAAAAAAAAAAGTAGAAATTTGTGAAAATATTTTCCAACGGAGTATAGCCTAAAGTTGAAAAGGTATTTCATGTTTTGAAAATTTTGTATGATATTTGTTAGCTGTTATCTATTTTTTTGAGATAAATATTTTATGATGACTGATATGCAAATGCACGGATGTTTAATAGTATTACCCCGCAGGATAAAATGAGAGACAAAAGTACAAAGACAAGTGTTATTTGTCTTGACCAATCGCCTCGTAGACAGTCAAATCGTCTCGCTCAAACATCATCTTTTTTTAAACAAGCTTCCACAATCAGACAGATTGACATATTCTAGCAATGGCAGAGGAAGAACTTCAGGGGAAAGTAGAAAGCGGATCCAAAAATCCAACAAAGCAGGCCTGTGAGGTGATATTTGGGAAAGGAAATCTCGAATATCAAATAGAACAATTTGTTAAGTCAGGTGGTCGAAGTGTTCAAATTCTTTTGAGTGGTAAGACAGGTGTGGGAAAGTCTGCCTTAACTAATGCACTCATCGAAAAAGAACTAGCCAGGGAAGGGGAAAATTTGGATGCAATTACAGATCAGGTAAGTGAATCAAAAAGTGTTATAAACTTATACCAGAATAAGATCGAAAAACCAACGTTGTTAAAAGAGAAATCATAAAGTTTGCCGTCGAAAAAGCGACAGCAACAAAGAGAAAAAATATTCCAAGTAAAATACAGTGATCTAAACATATCAAATAGTGTAAGGACGACAAATTTTACGGTTTTCCAACGGTAAAAAGCGCTGGTATCAATTTCTTGAATCATCTGGCATATTATCCATTCAAACGCTAGTCTGCGGGCATGATCTCATTGGCACCGCGAAATGAGCGGCAAAATTTCGAGCCAGCGAACGATGTGAAAGCGGTCTGAGAAGGTGATGTCAGTGGCCAGGTCCCTCACTTGCAGATTTTGCCGCTGGTGCCGCAGCGCTGATGATTTTCTGCTCTCAGGGTACTTGATCTATTGCGGGGCTAGTTGTGTTCATTGCTACATCTCTTAATGGTGCGTCTGCTTTTAATATTCTCTAGGTAACAGGATATCCGTTTGAAATGAACAACGTCACCATTACGATTTTCGACACCCCGGGGCTGGCAGATGGAAAAGGTAAAGACGAGGAGTATCTGAGGATAATAAAGCAGCAGGATATCGAGTTTGACGTGTTCTTGTTCCTTATTGAAATGAATACCATAAGATTCCGCAACGACGACTTGGAGACAATGAAAAAGTTGACGGAAATATTGGGGCAGCGGGTTTGGAAAAACGCCGTGGTGGTTCTAACTTTCGCCAACGAAGTTCGCCCAATATCAACCAAGAAGGAAAAAGGGGTCTCTGAGAAGCAATTTTTCAAAGACCGCTTTCTGGATTTTAAGAAAAAGATGAAAGATGTCTTGAAAGCGCTTGACGTGAGTGAAGGTACCGTTGATAATGTGCCAGTGGTGCCAGCTGGGGTCTTGTATGAGCCACGACTTCCAGACAGGGACAACTGGCTGACAGCAGTGTGGGTTACGGTGTTTAAACGCCTCAACAGAAATGCAAAGGCTCCATTTTTGCTTGCAAATGTCGACCGCTTCTCATTTTCACATCTGTCGCCTGCCAACGAGAACAAGCTAGAAAGTCCCTGGAGTGCAAGATCTCGGGGTCCAGATCCCGAGGAAATGCAAGCAATAAGAGGAATAAGGAAAAAGATGCAAGATATCTCATTTGAGAAACAGTTGATGGGGTGCATTCAGAAGCCACGAAAGTATGATGAGTTTGGTAACAAGAGCACTATTCAGGAAGATGAAGCTGCAAGTGTTTCCTCTATCGAAATGGACGAGGAATCCTCCAAACACATCGTGGACGAGTTGGTGGGAGAAGATGATGGAAGTCTCATGGGGTGTTTCGTCAACTCTACGTTTGAGTTCGTCTACCAAAGTCTCTTTGGTGGGATCATAAAATTCCTCAAGAGAAATTACTGAAGTATAAACGCTCAGGAAACAGCCAATTTGAACTTTGTGAGTCGTGCATCTAGAGACTTTGAGTAATAATATATACTTATTAGCCTTAAATTCAGCCATCATATGCATCTGTCTTCTTTGACGAGAAGGTCAAAGCAAAATACTTTTTGTTTCCAGTACACTTTCCGACATGAATGTTTTTGGAAAATCTCGATGATATGCTCCAATATATTCTTATCGTAGGCTAGTAATAAGGATCGCTTGAGATGACGAAAAACTGCAACCTTTTTAGCTTCGAGAAAAAAAAAAAACAGGGTAGATATAAAAGGAGGCTCTATTAACTATTGATTAGTTTAACTTTTCAAATTGTGACCAATAAGGAAAAAAAAACTGTTCCAGTGCATTAAAATTTTTGAGGTAAGATGTAATGGAAAATTAATATTCCTTACAGACTAAGATTGTAGAATCGTCAATTTTGTATCTATCCCTACAATGACCATAGTGCAACTTTTTGTCTCCAAAACTAGATCTGAGAAAACTTTTCTTTATTTTAGTCACATAATTTCAAGGAACACGAATAAACTAAATAAAAGCTGCGTTTTAATGACTGTGTAAGGGTTAAACTCAATCCAGGCCTAAACTCAATCAGTGCAGTGACGCCTCCCCGGACCCCCTCCCCGCTCGTTCGTTAACTGCTGACCGCGTTAAATCAGTGCAGGGTCTGTGAACTAGTTTCTGCTGTTACGCACTAATATGCTTTGTAGTTTAATCTCTTTCATTGCTGAGGTAACTCACACTGCCTTCGTCCGAGACCATTAGAGATGCCGGGTGGGACTGTTAGACAAATTCACGAAAGACTTTGAGACTTAACCCTACAATTACAGGAACAAACGAGCATTTGTCTTATCTTTCAAGGTAGGTTAAATAAAGTTATTTGTTCAATTTTCCGATAGATATCTTTGAGTACATTACAGGCATCCAGGGTTGTAAGAGAAATTTCGCAGAGATACGATATGCAGTGCGTTATGAGAGCTTTACAAGCACATGCGCTGTCGCCAGTTTATTCAGATCTGTAGAATCTTTCGATACGACCGACGATGAAATCTGGTTAACATTTGTTCGAAACTTCATTGTTTGTCGCCGTTGCGAACGAAATATCACTGATTACAATTGTAACCTTGTTAAAGTACTCTGCGAGATCCATTTTAGAAGGAGCTCGATCCGGTTTCCAGTCGAAAATTGACTGAGCACGAACTAGTTTTGCGGAATCATCAATAGAAAGAAGTTTTTGACGGGATTCGAACAGTTTTAGACAAATCGTCGTTATATAAATTGCCGTAAGATGTTTGTTCTTTTTCTAAGAATCCTCCCGTTCTTTTCTCGATAACATTGTTGTTTTATAAACTAATTAACGACTGACGCACAAGGTTACCAAAAAAATCCTATAGAAAAAAATAAATATTCACATAAATTCAGCATCCTATGATCACAAAAATAGCCTGTTTGTATAATTTCATGGGAAAACTGAGAGCATTGTTAAAGCGAACTAAGGTTCCACGAATACTCCTGACCATATTTCTCGGTATCAGCGTTGTTTGATCAACTGCTTAACAACTGACATAGAACATAACCTACAAAATGTCTTGTGGTCACAATAATAGCCTGTTTTTTTAATTCGAAAGAAATTTTAGGTACAACATAAATGTAGTGTATGCATTTTTTTTCGCTCTAAACACTTTTTGTTAATTTTTGATTAAATCTTAACTTGTATCGATGGCGAATTGTATTTTTAATAGTATTTTTATGTGCTGATCACCGGTTTATACCAGCGTTTTTTATGTTGAATTCACTGATCGGTTTTATCAGTTTAAATAAAGCTTTTAGTATTGTTATTACTCTTAGAGCGAAGTAAGGTTCCAAGAATCAATCGCGTCCTTTTCTCGATAACAGCCTTGTTTGATAACCGGCTAACAGATAAGGCTGTTACCAATAACTACGGACCGCGTTAAATGCAAGGCCTGTGCACTAGTTTCTCCTGTTACGCACCACATTGCACTGTAGTCTAATTTATTGCTGGGGTAACTCACACTGCCTTTGTCCGAGACCGTCTGAGATACCAGTGTGATTGTCAGACAAATTCGCGAAAGACTTTTAAGACTGAAACCTACACTGAATACAGGAACAAACGAGCATTCGTCTTATCTTTCAAGGTAGGTTAAATAGATTTACTTATGCAATTTGCTAATAGCTATCTTGCAATGCATCACAGGCATTCAGCGTTGTTAGTAAGAGAAATTCTGTAAAGGTATGCTATGCAGCGCGTCACGAGAGTCTCATAAGCACATGCCGTCGTTTATTTTGTAGAATCTTTTGATTCGTCCGGCGATAAGATCTGATTTACATACCGTTCGAAACTTCAATAGTTGTCGCCGTTACGAACCATATATCGCTAATTGTTATATATAAAACGCAGCGAGATCCATGTTAGGAGTAGTTCGAGACTATTTCTAGGCGAGTATGGACTACCATGATTGATAGCACGAACTACTTTTGCACATCATCAAGAAAAAGAAGTTTTTAACGGGGTTTGAAAAGTTTAAACCCTATTACAAAACATATTTCAGACAAATCGTCGTTCGATAAATTGCCGCAAGATTTTTGATAGAGTTCCATATAACTCCATACATTAATTATGCATTCCACTTCTTTGTCTTTCACGACAAAACTTTAAAAACAAAGTCTACTAGTCTGAATGCATAATTAATGTATGGGGTTATATGGTACTCTTGCCGATTTTTGTTCTTTTTCCAAGAATCCCCGAGTCCTTTTCTCAATAACACTGTTGTTTAATAAACTGATTACCAACTGACGCACAAGGTTACCAACAAAATCTCTAACAGATTAAAAAAATGCTGACCAAAATTCAGCGTCTCATGGTCACAACAATAGCCTGTTTGTATAATATTTAATGAAAAAGCAAGAGCCCTCTTTGAGCGAATTAGGGTTCCAAGAATGCTCGCGTCCTTTTCTCGATAACATCGATGTTTGATATACTGATTAACGACTGATTCACAGTCGAACCTCGATTATCCGGACTCACTGGGACTAGACGAAATAGTCCGGATAATCGAGGGTCCAGATAATCGAGAACACGAATATTAATGGGGCATAGAAAGCTTTGTCGAGCTGTTCATTATGTGCAACCCCATAGCGGTTTACGCTTCAGTCCTTCGCTGGTCTCTAATTAAGTTGTCGGCAAACTTTATGATCTTTTCTTTGTTCTTGTGGATACTCAGATATCTGCTGCTTACTAATGCCATATTCAACTAACATATTGGCTCCTTTTTCTCCTTTCTCTAATCGCGAAATTATAGACTGTTCATCTTTTATGGAAAGAATGGATCGCTTACGCCCCAAGGGCATTGTGATCGTGAATAACAGTCGCGACGCTGTGTAGCTTGTTTATCTTGCTTACCACGCCGAACGAGCCAACAGAACGTGAAATCTCACTTAATTATAAAGATATCGACCAAAATTCAGCGTCTCGGGATCACAAAAATAGCCTTTTGATATAATTTGAGAGAAAAAAATGAGCATTCTTAGAGTGAACTAAGGTTCCAAGAATCCTCGCGTCCTTTCCTCGATAAAAGCGTTGTTTGATAAACTGGTGAACGACTGACATACAAATTTACCTTCAAAATCCAACAGATTATAAAAATTTTGGCTAGAACTCAGCGTCTTATGGTCACAAAATTAGCCTGTTTGTATTATTTGAAAGAAATACTAAGCACTCTTACGGCGAACTTAGGTTCCAAGAATCCTCGTGTCCTTTTCTCGATAACAGCACTGTTTGATAACCGGCTGACAGATAAGGTTACCAACAAAAGCCAACGAATGCCAAAATATTTACCAAAGCTGGGCTTGTAGGGTCACAAAAACTATAGCTTGTTTGCATAATTTGATAGAAAAACTCAGAACACTCTTTAAACGAAATAAAGTTCCAAGAATCCTCGCTTCAGTTTTCTCATTAACAGCTTTATATGATATATGTCTGACAGATAAGGTTACCAACAAAAGCCAACGGATTACCAAAATACCTGAATAAAACTCAGCGTCTTATGGTCACGAAATAGCCTACGTTTGCATGATTTGAAAGAAAGTCTAAGAGCAACCTAAAGTGAAATAAATGGAGAACAAAAAGACAGAGCACTCTAAGTTTTGACAACCGGATTTAATCAATAACAAATATGTTATTAGATTGAACTAAATAAAATACGGATTTAAAGTTTGAATTCCTGAACTGATTAATGAAGTATGGCTTCAATGAGGGGTCGTAAGGGGGGGGGGGGGGGGGTCACGCGCACAGTTCACGGCAATTAAAAAACGCAAATCACGAAACACGATAATTAATTTTCGAGTTTCACGGTTCACGGAAAATAAACTTACGCATGAGAAAGACTTGTCGCCTTACCCTATATATACATAATATTGTTGACAGTCGTTTTAAAGTATTTCAGAAAGCGCTCAACTCGTGATTGTGTCGTGATTGGTAATGTCAGATTCGGTTCCACAGCTTTTCTCTGCAGCAGACAGGCATTCGCTTAAGATTTCAGTCTCTCGTTGAATTCTTCAATCTCTCTGTCACTGTCACACTGTGCCACGTCTCCAAACTCGTTTGCAGACGCCGCTGCCTCAGGGCAATTGCCTTGAAATCTGTAATTGCAAGGTAGTATAAAAAATACACGATCCACTTGGCTACTGAAGTCTTAAAGTTTTAATAACTGATATCATTCAATCTTGAAAGTTAGCAATTAGAACTGATATTATAAATGTGGATTCATCTTGTCTTGTGACTATCGGTGTAACAACAACTAAATACACCATTTTGCAAAAGACCTTAAGATACATCGGGAAGTAGATAGATCAGAGGATCTTTAACAAAGAAAAAGTAAAAGAAATGTTTTACTTAGGCTGATGGTGACAGATTGGTTAGTATAATATCACAATCTTACAAATAATGTGAAAGACTCTTACATGTTGTCTAACTCTAAATCACGATCACTGTCATTTCCCACTGATATTCCTTTAGGTGAGCCGACGTTTCACATTACACTTCCATCACTTTGACTTTATTGATCTCCTCCGCGGCTTCCACTCTTCTTCAGGAAGGCTTCCATATTTCTTTTCATTCCATCTATTGTTGCATTGTGTTTCTTGGCATTATCTTCCTCGTTTCGACGTTTTGACAAGCTGTATTAAAGTGTTCTGTAAGGCAGCAACAAAAATATGACCTCCAGTGATCTTTACTTTTTTTTAAGAAAACAATTAATTTTAAACACCTGCTTTATTCTTTGACAATACAGAAGTTCTCTGGATGGTCTTCTCCAGTGGTTTTCTTTTAAAGTAAAATTGATGATGATACTTCAAAGTGAAACTTCCGAAGCTTTAAATAGAAATGTTTCTGCAGACAAGCTTGAAGGATAATGCGCAACATTTTACGTACTTTTTTAAAGTATCGAGCTTTAGACTGCGGAGTCCTGTCCGTTGGTACAATCTTTAATTTCTGGCAACGACCACACCTTATACTAAATTCATTGACCGCTGTGCTATTGAACATACTTGCCAGAGCTACAAACACATTGAAAGGCTAATTAACTAAATACATTAAAGACGATTTAAATAATCATCGTTATCATCATCGTTTCCATCATAGTAATAAAATGATACAATTTTAGGAAAAATCATGACTGTTAATAATAACAAAAATTCTTAACGATTTCTTTTAGTCGCACATAGCCAACTTTAGATCATCCAACATCTTGGTCTGTCGTTCATTTCGCTCAACAATTTCGCCCTGTTTTAGGCGCTTTACAAGGTGGTCGTCCTCTACCCTTGAAGCTGAGCTTTTCCTTCCACCTCTTGGCTTTCGTTTGCTGACTTTTCTCTTTTGCTGTTCTTCGCCACCAGCAACTGTGATATTTATCACCGGGGAATCTTTCGAAAAGACGATTTCCTTTTTAAGAACATTGACTGAAAGAAAATAATGACAATAAATATTTATATTGGTGTCATTTTTTCTGGGTAGTTTCAAACCCCACTCCAGTCTCTTTCGTAGTCCATAAAAATTAAATTTAAGTTGAATTAGTCGAGAAAAAATCTGCCCGAATATTCTCTTCCCAGTCTTCCTAGGTTGTTCCTATTCTCAGGTCTTCTCATTATTATCAACACGCCCTTTTTGCAAAGCGAGCGATCAAGGATCATCAAGAAATATCTCAGGAGGTGTGTTGAATATCGCCTCTAACGACCCTAACCGAAATCACGGCTCTCATCAATGACTCACTTTCTGTATAATTTCTGAGAAAATTGTCGATTCTTAATAAAGCAAACTTCAAATAAAATATTTAAAATAAAACTTTTCTAGACTTCTAGCATTGTGAGGGCCTGTTTACATGGAGATAGGGTGACCCTTCTAGAAGGAGCACCCTCTTAGAAGGGTAACCCTTGCCTATTGTATTTTCCGGCTTGGTTTACATAAGAGGTAGGGTCACCCTATCTCCTTGGTGGGGTAACCCTCCTGCGAGGGCCAACTTTTTGCCATGTAAACACTTCAGGTAGGGTCACCCTCCTAGAAGGGTCAACTTTTGTGGGTTCAGTTTACTGTCAGATTGCCGCGAAACTCTGTAATGGCTTCGCGCGCGTATAAGCCCGAGGAATATTTTCGCCGTCCTGTGGTGGCCAAATTGTTTGAACAGAGTTCGAAACAGTCGGAGGACAACAGTGTCGACATTTCGAAAAAAGACATAGATGATCATGAATTAGTGGTCGACGAGAGTACCATAGAAAGCCGCTCGACTCGGAAAGATATGGAAGAAGGCTTGCAACGTGAAAAATCAAAGAATTCACAGGGAAAACGAAAAGCGTCCTTCGCCACTGCTCTGTGCGACCAGGATTCCGCCAAATTCTCCCTCGGCGACAAAATGGCTCTCCTTCGTACATGCCTCATTCGTCGCATTGCAACATCGTACTGGGCGGCTACCTGTAGCGTCATTCGCTCTTGTCGGCGTTTTTCTATTAGGGGATACGACAGCAAGTACCCACAGCACTGAAAAACCGCAGCCAAAGAGGCAAGCGCAAGGAAAATTGAATTTACCGCCAAAATACTTCGTTTGTCCGCCATTTTGGTTGTTTTTGTACTCAGCGACCGCGCAGTTATCTCCCTCGGTGCCAAATTCAATAATCGCGATAGCCCTGGGGACAAGACTTTGCATGTAAAAGGGGGCTATCTTTTGCCACTTCTAGAGGGGTGTCTCTCCTAAGGGGGTCACCCTATCTCCATGTAAACAGGCCCTAAGAGATGTAAGAAATTTAACGCGAATTAAAAGAATTAATACGAAAGTATGGATATCAGATACCTTTCACACGTGATTTTCAAGTAACACGTGTCATAAATTATGATCTCTTATCAAATTTTCATGATGAAAACGCTAACCTTGTAAAACTGCAGAATCGACAAAAAGCGGCCTTATCATGTTCCACTGCGCTTGTGTATTGATTGAGAAAGCTTTACTGCCTTCTGCGCCTTTGGCTAGTCTGCACAGCTTAAGATCAATAGATGATCCTATTCCCCGCTTCTCAGCTTCGGCCTCGAGGCCCGCGTGTTCAACAATATGCCATTTCAGGGCATCCAGGGAATTATGTTCTCTTTTCAGGGGAATTCTGATCCTTTCCTTCCCCCAAAGAAAACTGAAAGATCCAGGAGATTTGGGATCAACTAAGTAGACAACCCCTTCTAAAACACGAAACGGCTCTTCGTTGACTTCGCTCTTCGACATTGTGGGTCGTGAGAAATGAAGACAAGACGTCAGACAATGAATAATCTGAAGACCTGATCGTTGGTGTCAAAGGTCGCATCAGCTTTATTTTTGGATCAATGGGTCATGCGAAGCCCTATTGTTTGGTCACGCAAGCTGAAGAAAACAGACACGGCGATCACCTGGAGAGTTCCTTTGTGGGGTCTTCGTAGCCGTTCACGGAAAAAAGGGTCGTTTTCGTGTTTGTTATCACGGGTATCGGAAAATTGTTTCTCTGTTTCACGTATCACGACAATCATATCATTCACGGTTCCCGAATTTTAAAACTTTTAGATTACGGATCACAGAAAATAAATTAGTCCGATCACGTTTCACGTGAAACCCCCTTACGGCCCCTCTTCAATACCACACGAAGTGGATGAGATTAAGTAATCGTAAGCAAAGTAAAGATTTATCGAACGTTTTCAAGGTGGCATAAATTTTCTTTCATTCTGCTTTTGTGTGCCACGTCCTGCAACCTTCAACCAGTAATCAAGCGACTGGCTGATCCCACTTGAAAATTTTGATTATCAGAATATGAGTAGCCTAATAATTTGAATGTATCAACAAAGTTGAAATGGTAAATTGGCTACCGTTATGATTATAAAAGCTTACGTTTCGAGCGTTAGCCCTTCGTCGGAGCGAACAGAGGAATTGTGGGTTGTGTGTGCTTTTAAAGGCAGAAAAAGGAGCTACGTGATTGGAGGGAACATGGCAACGAGAAAAACACGAATGAATTAGTGGAATGAAAAGCATTCGTTGATACCTGTGGGATTAAGACTGCTGGTTTGAAAGATGAGCTTTTGTTCAAGAGTTTTCCGGCTTTCCGTGCTACCTAAGTGTGAGGAAAGATCGCAGATTGCCATGTGTTGCTTAGAGTGGTTAGGTAAATTAAAATGTCTAGCGACTGGTTTCGATGTGTCTTTGTCATTCCTCTCCACGTCGCGAAGGTGTTCTCGGAATCGGTCACCTAGTCTTCTGCCTTTTTCGCCGACGTAAATCTTTTGCAATAAGTGCAAGTTATGCAATAGATTATATTGGCAGAGGTGCACGTGAAGTGATCGGTGATCTTAATGGATCGTTTGGGTCCCGATATTTTCTCAGTGTTGTGAATTAAAGGACACGTTTTGCATCGTGCACGAGCGCATTTAAAAGTGCTTGGTTGGTCATTAGTCTGAAAAGAACTTCTGACCAAAAGATTGCCTATGTTTTTGTCGCGTTTGAATGAAATGAGCGGAGGCTGCGAAAAGATAGTGCTTGTCTCTGGATCGTTTTGAAGTAGTTTAAAGTTTTTAAGAATGATGAATTTAACTGAGTAGTTGTGAGGGTGAAACGTGAGAGTGAATGGAATGCGGTCGGAATCTTCCTTATGCGATGTTTGTAGTGCTGAATGTCGATCGATAAGTTGGGCGCGGTGGTAACCCGCTTGAACGACAGAATCAGGGTAACCACGTTTATGGAAAAACTGGCACATTGACTCTGATTTGTGGTGGAAATCAGAGTCATCACTACATAAACGACGAAGTCTTAGAAACTGAGAAAAAGGAATGGAATTCTTAACTTGAGATGGACGCGAAGACGAATACAAAAAGTAATTATGCGAGTCTGTAGGTTTGTAATACACACTAGTGCATAAACCGTTGCCTTCAATTGAAACTTTGATGTCTAAAAAGGATAAAGAATTGTCAGAAATTTCCCAGGTATATTTCAGAGCCGGGTGAAAAGAATTGACTGCGGTTATGAATTGAGTCAGCTCCTCTCTGGTATTGGAGGTGGCGCCGATACAGTCGTCGATGTAGCGACCGTATAGTTCAGGTTTGGAGCCGTTGTATTGGCTGGAAAATTGGTGTTCGACAAAACCTACAAAAAGATTGGCATAGCTAGGTCCCATTTTGGTACCCATGGCTACACCATTGGTTTGTTTGAAAAAGTTGTCCCCGAATGAAAAACAATTGAGTGTGAGCACTAGTTCGGCTAAGCGTAGAAGTGTTTCAGATTTAGGTTCCTTAACAGTACGTTGATCAAAAAATTGTTTAAGGGCCAGAAGACCTTCGCCACTAGGAATGACAGTGTAAAGAGACGTAATATACATGGTGAAAAGAAGTTTCTTTTGGCCAAGGAAATTAAAGTCGCGAAAAATTTGAAGAGCGTTTTGGCTGTCTTTAATATATGATAGTAAAGTTTTGACGATGGGAGCCATAATTTTGTCTAGATAGCTGGAGATAAGTTCGGTATGGCAACTGCAAGCCGAGACAATGGGCCGACCCGGGTTGTTAGGTTTGTGAATAAAAGGTAAAAAGTAAATGCAAGAAGTTCTAGGAGTGATGAGATTTTTTGCTGTGGCCGGCAATTCTTGTTTAGTTATGAGTTGGTTGATCGTATTCTTGACGGTGTTGTTATTGTTGGCAGTGAGGTCTTTGTCGACCTTTTGATAAAAAGAGGTGTCAGAAAGTTGCCGCAAGGCTTGTTTTTGGTAGAGGTCGGTGCGCCAAACAACGACTGAGCCGCCCTTATCGGCCGTTTTGATAACTATGTCTTTGCGTTTTCTAAGGCTTTTTAGAGCCGACCACTCTTCAGAGAAGAGATTGGAAAATTTGGTAATGCGATTGAAATTAAGTTTGTTGATATCGTGGCGACATTTTTTGATAGAAAAGTCTAATGATGCGAACTGACCCTCCGGAGGAGTCCATTTAGACTTTCGAGTCTAAAGTGTTTCAAAAGTGTCTTTGTTCGAGGTGTTAGAATCATCCTCTTTGTCGTGAAAAAAGGCTTTTAATTGAACGCGGCGAAGGAATTTTTCTACGTCTTGTTTAATTGGGAATTCGTCCGTTGTTTTAGAAATGGGGACGAAATTTAAGCCCTTACTAAGCACGGATTTTTCTGAATCGGAAAGTGAGAGGTTTTCTGGAATGGTAACTACAGTTTTGAGTAGCCTAAGTATGATTTCTTGTTTATGCTTAATAAGCTGAACTTTCGTCTTTTCAAGTAATGATTCACCATTATTTTAACAAATCAATTCGTTAAAGGCAGTGACACGAATGAAGTGCGCGTGATTGAAACTCCCTTGATAATCCAACTTAACGCCAGTGGCCCTCTGGAAATTTTGATTTCGTTGGCACAGTCTTTTGGCTGAGAAAATCAAACAACCTATTAATATTGTGACTTTTGAGTACTACGTTTTTCTTTCTACCTTTTTATCCATCATGGTTTGGCCAATTTACACGTGGTTTGTTTTACTCCTCTTTACATTTATAAATATTATTTTATTTCAGACTGTGATATCAAGAATGGCACAGGAAGGGACCCCAGAAAAAAGCTCTGATGCTTCAGCAACCGATGTTAGTCAGATTATCTTTGGTGCAAAAAACTTGGAGTATCAGATCGATCAGTTTGTCAGTTCCGGTGGCCAGTCTGTTAATGTCCTCCTGAGTGGTAAGACCGGAGTTGGCAAGTCACATTTGACAAATGCACTCATTGGAGAAAACCTTGCGTTAGAAGGATATGACATTGACCCACAAACTGATGACGTAAGCTACTTTGATATTGACAGTTGATTCACCTTTGGAATATCCTGAGTTTTTTTCATCCGCGAGTTACTGTGAATTACTTGTAAATGGGGAAGAAAAAATATTTTGCGTCTTTCTCAGCAGTATATGTCTAAACTCTAGGGGAAGAGGAACGTAATTTGAAGCGAAAGAATTGGGCAGAAAAAAGGAGGATAGACTGATTTTGGCCAGAACTCTCTCTGTTCCCATTTCCCACCGGAGAGTACCACCTTTAATTTGGTACCTGAAATCAAGAAAGATTTATTGAATGCTACTATTGGTATTAGGTAAAAAGTTACTAGAAGGATAAGGAAAACCCATTTTCCAAGGTCTCTTAGAGAGACAGGGCTTACCTCGCCGGGCATTAATTTCCTGCTTTATGTCCATAAGGTAACTCCTTACGAGGTTGTAAAAAACGGCGTAAGCATCACAGTGTACGACACTCCAGGACTAGCAGATGCAACCGGCAATGATGAAGAATATCTGCGGAAAATCAAAGAGAAAGTAACCCATTTCGACCTGTTTCTGTTTTGCACTGAGATGACCAGTAAACGATTCCGCACCGACGACTTGGAAACGATAAAGAAGCTTACAGCAGCTTTAGGGGAGAAACTTTGGGACCATGCTCTGGTGGTTTTAACCTTTGCGAACGAAGTCCCACTATCGCCGACCAAGAAGAAGGATGACGGACCTGAAGTAAACGTCTTCAATGACCGCTTTTTAGCTTTCAAGAAAGCGATAAAGAAACATTTGGTTGCTATCGGAGTGCCTGAGATAACAGTGACCAATGTGCCATTTACACCAGCCGGGGAGTTAGATGATCCAAGACTGCCAGATAGAGAAGACTGGTTGACAGCGTTTTGGGTCGCGGCTTTCAAACGTATCAACAGGAACGCAAAAGCTGCTTTCCTAATGGCAAATGTCGATCGTATTGCATTTTCTTCCACCTTTGGTGAGGGAAACGAAGAAGACAAAGGAAAGAAAGATGGCAATATTGTCAACCTTGGCCCTCAGTTCAGTGGTTTATCTACCGAAGAAATGAATGCAATTAAAGTATTGCGGGGAAAATGGCAAGAGTTTTCCTTTGACAAAATATCGAGCCTCTGTCTCGAAGAAGGGGAGTGCCTCACAACAACTAGCCAGTCCAGTGGTTTATCCACCGAAGAAAGGGATGCAATTAAAGTATTAAGAGAGAAATGGCAAGAGTTTTCCTTTGACAAATTGTCAAGCCTCGGTTTGGAGAAAACTGAGGCGTTCTATAAAACTGAAGAGGAATGCCCCACACCACCTGGCCAGTCCACTGGTTTATCCATCGAAGAAAAAAATGCAATCAAAGAAGCACGAAGAAGATTGCAAAAGCGTTCCTTTGACAAAACGTTGAGCCTCTGTTTGGAGAAAACTGAGACGTCCGATGAACCTGAAGAGGAATGCCCCACACCACCCGGCCAGGTTACAAAGGTGTCAGGCCCCTCTATCAAAGTGGACGAAACTAACTCTAAAGACCTCATTAATGAGGTGCTCGGCGATGTAACGGGGCAACTCATCGGTGAGCTGACCAGTGCTAAATTTGGTAGAAAGTACCAAACATTCTTTGGCTGGTTAATGAAGTATTTTAAGAGGTTTTTCCCAAGTTCCCGACCTCCTTTAGCTTTAAAGGCTAGACCAGAAAGCATGAAAAAATGATCCAATGGTGACCAAAAGAGAGAGAAAGAGGAAAACTGTGTACCATCAAAAATATTTACCAGTTAGACAATGAACTTATATTCTATAAACGAGAATGAACTCTGTATACTTAAACGGTTCATACTTCGTTTCTAAACTCAAATGTGCTGTAGGAAGAGGTTTTATTTTGCATTTTATGTGTAGGTGGGAATTTTTAAGGCTCTTTAGAGATCTAAGCGTCCCTTTTGTTACAAGATAAGACGAGTTTTAAGCATCTGCAGACAAAGTTGCTAAGTAAAATGAAGCTGTTTGATACAGGGGACCGATAAATTAAACTTTGGGAAATAGTTTTTTGTGATCCGTCTTGAATTTGTGGTTTTAGTAACACCATCCAGAAAAAAATGATATTGGAGTTTTTGCTTCCGGGCTTGAAGCTTACGATAAAGGTGGGCAAAGGTATTTACAAGGCGTTTGTGAATTAATAATAATAATTTAATAATTTATTTTCCTATATAGCGCCCTTTAAAATTATAGGATAATTAAAGGCGCAATTGTGATAGGAAAAAAGCAATTGTGATAGGAAAAAGCCTTCTTTTAGTTCTTCGTTGTTTAATTTCCAGTTCAACTGCCAATTTCAAAGAGTCACATAAACTAGAGGTCTTCGCGTAAAGCAAACTAACTTTTTGTGCAATGAGGACCTTAAACTGACAACGAAGAAATGTTTGTGTTCCACGGCACAACAATGTAGTAATTGTGTGTACTCAGGGCTTGCAATGTCTTCATTAGAGATTAAAGTCAGTCATTCCAACTGATCTCTATTCAGGGGGGTTTGAAATGCCTACTTATCCACTCTAATTCACCTAAGATGAGTTTGGTAACAAGAGCACTATTCAGGAAGATGAAGCTGCAAGTGTTTCCTCTATCGAAATGGACGAGGAATCCTCCAAACACATCGTGAACGAGTTGGTGGGAGAAGATGATGGAAGTCTACCAAAATTTCTTTGGTGGGATCATAAAATTCCTCAAGAGAAACTACTGAAGTATAAACGCTCAGGAAACAGCCAATTTGAACTTTGTGAGTCGTGTATCTAGAGACTTTGGGTAATAATATATACTTATTAGCCTTAAATTCAGCCATCATATGCATCTGTCTTCTTTGACGAGAAGGTCAAAGCAAAATACTTTTTGTTTCAAGTACACTTTCCGACATGAATTGTTTTGGAAAATCTCGATGATATGCTCCAATATATTATTATTGTAGGCTAGTAATAAGGATCGCTTGAGATGACGAAAAACTGCAACCTTTTTAGCTTCGAGGAAAAAAAAAAACAGGGTAGATATAAAAGGAGGCTCTATTAACTATTGATTAGTTTAACTTTTCAAATTGTGACCAATAAGGAAAAAAAAAACTGTTCCGATGCATTAAAATTTTTGAGGTAAGATGTAATGGAAAATTAATATTCCTTACAGACTAAGATTGTAGAATCGTCAATTTTGTATCTATCCCTACAATGACCATGGTGCAACTTTTTGTCTCCAAAACTAGATCTGAGAAAACTTTTCTTTATTTTAGTCACATAATTTCAAGGAACACGAATAAACTAAATAAAAGCTGCGTCTTAATGACTGTGTAAGGGTTAAACTCAATCCAGGCCTAAACTCAATCAGTACAGTGACGCCTCCCCGGACCCCCTCCCCGCTCGTTCGTTAACTGCTGACCGCGTTAAATCAGTGCAGGGTCTGTGAACTAGTTTCTGCTGTTACGCACTAATAGGCTTTGTAGTTTAATCTCTTTCATTGCTGAGGTAACTCACACTGCCTTCGTCCGAGACCATTAGAGATGCCGGGTGGGACTGTTAGACAAATTCACGAAAGACTTTGAGACTTACCCCTACAATTACAGGAACAAACGAGCATTTGTCTTATCTTTCAAGGTAGGTTAAATAAATTTATTTGTTCAATTTTCCGATAGATATCTTTGAGTACATCACAGGCATCCAGGGTTGAAAGAGAAATTTTGCAGAGATACGATATGCAGTGCGTTATGAGAGCTTTACAAGCACATGCGCTGTCGCCAGTTTATTCAGATCTGTAGAATCTTTCGATACGACCGACGATGAAATCTGGTTAACATTTGTTCGAAACTTCATTGTTTGTCGCCGTTGCGAACTAAATATCACTGATTACAATTGTAACCTTGTTAAAGTACTGTGCGAGATCCATTTTAGAAGGAGCTCGATCCGGGGAAAACTGAGAGCATTGTTAAAGCGAACTAAGGTTCCACGAATACTCCTGACCATATTTCTCGGTATCAGCGTTGTTTGATCAGCTGCTTAACAACTGACATAATACATAACCTACAAAATGTCTTGTGGTCACAATAATAGCCTGTTTTTTTAATTCGAAAGAAATTTTAGGTACAACACAAATGTAGTGTATAAATTTTTTATCGCTGTAAACATTTTTTGTTAATTTTTGATTTTCAGTTGCTTTCCATCAACTCTAGGACTTTTTCTTTTGAGAGGGAGTTAACTTCTTCAATGATATTTTGGAGGCTGGTTCCTAAAGTATCATAGTCCTCCTTACACTTAATTACTGAGATTGTATGATTTCCTGGACAAATTAAAGGTAAAACAAGGATTATTTTGTAAAAAATGGCATTCCCTTCATAAGAGATATATGCTGCCAAATTTGCACATAAATATATTACCTGAACTAGACACGACAGCCTGGCCATCATCCAACAGTGAGAATGAAAAAACAACAAGGCCACTGTTGTGGGTTAAAGGAGCCCCATCCCCACTGAGCTTGACCTTGTGAAAGAACATTAAACTAGTCTTTAAGTAACATCTTCCTCGGATTAACAGTGGAAAATATGAAATGAATTTTTTAATGGAAATAAAATCAAAAGATATGGTAATATTGAAAGTACCTTGAAGACTTTATCCTCGGGAGCTTCAATGTTATTGGCTTCCGATCGATTTCGATCGATTTCTTTTATTTCTGTATTTATCATGGGTTAGGTAACCATTTCTTTGGGGTGTTGCATGGTATGTTGTTACAGTTGCTTCATTAGCGGTGGGCTACTTACAATATTCGAGGTGTTGTCTTTTATATTCGCGTCTTACGACCGTCCCCACGCCCTCAAAATTAAATACCCAATGACTAGGGATTGTCAGTTTCTCTTAGAAGTAGTTCTTTGCATATACGAACATAGTTTAGATTGTCTTGTCTTATTTTTTTTACATTTGCGAGTTTTCATTTGTTGATGTACCATTCCTATCAATTTTGTTGATGAAGGCATAATGAAGAGGGTCGCCTACGGCTCGTGTTGACACACCCCAATTGTGGTTACTTATTGAATTATTATAACTATTTTATATTCGTTTGAGCGGGGTAGCGAATTAGAATATAACTTTCTTTCTGTTGTGTCTGTGCCGTGTGGGTCTTTCCTCGCGAAGAAGCATGTAAACACGTGCATTCATTCAAGTTTTCCGCTAATTGCACGTGCTTCGCGCGAGTACAGTCGGCATTGCCGATCTTTATTCAAATTACAATCGATCGGTAACTGTCGGCCGATCTCCGCCGATCAGGTCAGCATTTGGTCGGAAAAATAACGTTAGGTACTGGGAACAAGGCAGGAAATTTGAAAGAAAAACAATTATGGCGGCTGTAGTTGAAGAAATGTGGCTATCGAAACACGCTTTCTCAAGCTTTTTCTTTGCGAGGAAAAACCCACGCGGCGCAGACACAACAGAAAGAAAGTTTAAAAACCACAAGTTACTCTGGTTCCCGCTTTGAAAGGTTTTGATGGCTTTAAAGAGAGATAAAAGGCCTAAATGTTTCGAGTGCTGCCCACAGCAGGATCGACTCTGTTTTAGTGAGGCTTGGCTAGTGAGATGTTCCAGGCGTGGATTCCATACGATTTCAGGCATGGAATGGGCGTTTTTATGGTTTAAAAACCACAACAAGCGACAGATGTGAGAACAGTACGAGGGAAGAACCGTATTTTCGAGGTGATCGACATTTATTTTCAGGTGTTGCCCGAAGAAGTTTTTAACGGGGTTTGAAAAGTTTAAACCCTATTCCAAAACATATTTCAGACAAATCGTCGTTCGATAAATTGCCGCAAGATTTTTGGGAGAGTTCCATATAACTCCATACATTAATTATGCATTCCACTTCTTTGTCTTTCACGACAAAACTTTAAAAACAAAGTCTACTAGTCTGAATGCATAATTAATGTATGGGGTTATATGGTACTCTTGCCGATTTTTGTTCTTTTTCCAAGAATCCCCGAGTCCTTTTCTCAATAACACTGTTGTTTAATAAACTGATTAACAACTGACGCACAAGGTTACCAACAAAATCTCTAACAGATTAAAAAAATGCTGACCAAAATTCAGCGTCTCATGGTCACAACAATAGCCTGTTTGTATAATATTTAATGAAAAAGCAAGAGCCCTCTTTGAGCGAATTAGGGTTCCAAGAATGCTCGCGTCCTTTTCTCGATAACATCGATGTTTGATATACTGATCAAAGACTGATGCACAGTCGAACTTCGATTATCCGGACTCACTGGGACTAGACGAAATAGTCCGGATAATCGAGGGTCCGGATAGTCGAGAACACGAATATTAATGGGGCATAGAAAGCTTTGTCGAGCTGTTCATTATGTGCAACCCCATAGCGGTTTACGCTTCAGTCCTTCGCTGGTCTCTAATTAAGTTGTCGGCAAACTTTATGATGTTTTCCTTGTTCTTGTGGATACTCAGATATCTGCTGCTTACTAATGCTATATTCAACTAACATATTGGCTCCTTTTTCTCCTTTCTCTAATCGCGAAATTATAGACTGTTCATCTTTTATGGAAAGAATGGATCGCTTACGCCCCAAGGGCATTGTGATCGTGAATAACAGTCGCGACGCTGTGTAGCTTGTTTATCTTGCTTACCACGCCGAACGAGCCAACAGGACGTGAAATCTCACTTAATTATAAAGATATCGACCAAAATTCGGCGTCTCGGGATCACAAAAATAGCCTTTTAATA